>NW_010362783.1:216960-241466 GCF_000414095.1 Morus notabilis
CTTTTTTTTTACATATATATATATATATATATATATATATATATTCCTTTGTAAACTTTCAACAATAGTCGTTAGCACCACAAAATTAGCCTTTAATGCACTTATCTCAACATCTTTTACACTAGAGTTTTTGAATCGACTTGTGTATAAAAGTCTTTTGTCTAACAAATTGGGACTGACCTCTAACATGGCCAGGATGCTTCGGTGTCCCTGGCGCTGCAGATAATAAGTCATTCTGTCCCTCAAATATAAATCTACAATCTTTAAGTTGCTGAGAAAATTAATCCTACAAAATATATATACATATATAACAACTAAGTAATTGCATAAGTTATATCAACTATCATAATGTAGAATGTCGATCGTCCCTATATTCTCCCTTCTTATTTTTTTAGCAATAATATGGATAATACAAATAAAAATAATATATGTAACAACTTTTTGCATGAACAAAATAATAAAATTGTTACAACACAAATCAACATTTCTATCAAACTTGGAAAACGAATTGGAAAAGATATCGAGGCACGTGAACCACGCTTTCCTTAAAACAGATTCATCCCCTCCGATTAGTGATTGAGGTTACGTTAGATGTCTGTTTCCCAGGATATAACGACAACGACGGTAGCTCGAAGTACTATCGAAACTATCCGGCGAACTAGAACTACACCTTTCCTCTATCACCGAAAACGACTACAAAAAGAACTCGAGGAAAAAGAAAAACCGAGAGAGAGCAGGATAAGAGTGGTCGACTGCAAGTTAGTGCTCTCCTTCATCTGTTACAAGCCATATATAGGCTCTTGAGAAAGAGGTCTTGAGACAAGGGGACTTAATCACACAATTATGGTAGAATCTTTATGGTGTAAAATCGTGCTCCTTCCTCTGAGATGAATCCAGCCACAAACCATAGCTAGGTTCAGATTTTAAGAAGAAAACACCGAAGCCATAACTAACCATTATCTCACAATTAAGCTCGGCCATTAAACTAGCCATTGAGCCCCTTTAATCACCATTATACAAGCCAAACGGTTTGGCTGAACGTGGAAGGTCTTGGGCTGAATCAAAAAATAAAAATTGCAAAACAAAGCCAGTACGGAGTGGGTTTTTCGGTCAGGTATTCGTGTCCGTAGGCACATACATTGGGCCCCTAACCAGCCGGGACCGTGATTTGCCCCCCCCCCCTGCGTGTGAGAGAGCCCCTCTGGTATACATGCTTACCTAGGTTTCAAAGTGCAATCACTTATAAACACCACCAAGGCTTCTTTCCTAGCCAATGTGAGATTTTTATAATTTTCTAATACCTTAACCATTCCAAGTGACATACTTAAAATATCAATTTCTCATTTACCCAATATCCATTTTGAGTGTATGAATAATCGATTTTGATCTCCTCATGATGGAGAATGCAAATTCATCGAGACCCGTCTCAAAAATCAATTGGGCCCCATTCTAATATGGGCCTTTAAAATGCTTAATTAAGCCATTTTTTTTCCCACAATCCCCCACATGAATGAAAATTGACTAACGATGAGAAAAAATACAGACTCGACACGGTGATAGAGTTCTACAGTCGATGCCTGCAAAGGATAGGTAGGCATTAAGCCTTGAACCTTCCCTTATGAGAATACATTAACTTTATTGGTTGACCAGTAAACGCGATGTCCTTGAACTGTTCTGCCTTCGTGTAAACGTTAATATACCTCAAATAGACATCTTCCTGACACAGTTATGTTCTCATTGTTATGTTTGTTTCAGCCATGAACATGTACCTGGTTCTACAAGAGTTTTTAAAGAATTGAGCCCTCACAATTCTCCTTTGAAATGGCCCTCATTTCTCTCTCACATAGGTGATTTCTTAATGAAGAGTAACCCGTATTACTCTGCTCGGATTCCTGACGTATCCGATGCATAAGAATCATTAAAAACTAATGTTTAACCTCTTCTAGTATGGGTTTCACTGTTATCATCATAGCAATAGGCCGGGGTTACCTTCACAGTGAACTCAGCTGGTCTATACAATTTAGTTGTCACATTGAACCTAGATCTTGGGATCTCCAGTCAACTAGGTTGGGTTTCTACTACTTCGACCTATTTATTCCATGGGCTTCAGTCTCATTCCTCTCGATGTTTTTTCAACTTGATATCTATTCAGTCCTTTGGTCAGCGAATCCGCAATATTGTCTTTCGACTTTATATAGTAGACGGCTATGACTCCCATTGAGATTAGTTGTCTAATGGTATTATGCTGACGACGTATATGTCTAGACTTACCATTATACATCGTATTATGTGCTCTACCAATAGCTGATTGGCGATCACTGTGTATGCAATTTACAGGTGCAGATTTTGGCAAATCCAAAATATCCTCTAAGAAATGTCTAAGCCATTCAACTTCTTCACCACATTTATCCAAAGCGACAAACTCAGCTTCCATCATGGATCTGGTTATTACCGTTTGCTTAGAGAATTTCCATGAAATAGCTACACCACCCATGGTAAATACATATCCACTAGTAGTCTTAGAATCCTGTGTATCAAATATCCAACTTGCGTCAGAGTATCCTTCTAAAATAGCAGGTTCTCTTGTGTAATGCAGTCCATAGTCATGAGTATATCTTAAGTACCTCAGTTCTCTCACAATTGCTTTCCAGTGGTCATTTTCTGGGTCACTCGTGAATCTGCTCAATCTACTTATAGTGAAGGCAATATCTGGTCTTGTACAGCTCACTAAGTACATCAGACTGCCAATCACTCTAGCATACTCCACATGGGATATGCTTTATCCTCTGTTTTTGGCCATATTTTAACTTATATCAATCAGAGTTCTGGCTATACCAGAATCATTTTTATTAAACTTGTTAAGTATCTTGTCCACGCAATGTGACTAAGTCAATATGAGACCATCAGGCACCCTTTTAATTTTGATACCCAAAATCACATCAGCTGGTCTCATATCTTTCATGTCAAACTTTAAGTTCAACATGTGTTTGGTAGATTTGACCATCCGATCATTGCTACCCACAATTATTATGTCATCTACATACAGACAAAGAATGACAAAACCATCTTTTGTATTTTTGACATAAACACATTTGTCACACTCGTTGATTTTGAATCCATTTTGACATCATGACATTGTCAAATTTCTTATGTCATTATTTTTGTGCTTATTTCAGTCCATACAAAGACTTCACCAATTTGCAGACCTTTTTCTCTTGTCCTGGAGCTACACAACCCTCAAGTTGTTCCATGTAGATTTCTTCTTCTAGATCTCCATTTAGAAAGGTTGCCTTCACATCCATTTGATGAACTTTAAGATTCCGCAGCGCAACAATCGCTAGTATCATCCTTATACATGTTATTCTCGTCACAAGAGAATACGTGTCAAAGTAATCAAGACATTCTCGTTGTCTATAACCTTTTATTACTATTCTGGCCTTATACTTGTCAATTGTTCCATCTGTCTTCATTTTTTGTTTAAAAATTCATTTAGAACCTAGTAGTTTATTTCCTGGTGGAAGGTCTACTAGTTCTTAAGTATGATTTTGTAAAATGGAATCTCTTTCACTCTTTATGGCTTCTTTCCATAAAGGACCCTCAGTTGAGCTCACAGCTTCTTTATACGTTTGAGGTTCAGCCTCTAGCATATAGGTTAGAAAATCCAGTCCGAAAGACTTTTCTATCATTGTTCTCTTACTTCGTCTAGGCTCTTCTTCTATTTCCACGTCTTCATTGTTTTCAGAATTTTGACTACTATCTTCTATGATAGTCTCAAAAATTCATTTTGACGAACTTGGCTCATTTTCCTTAGTCTTACATGGAAATACATGTTCAAAGAACGATGCATTCCTAGACTCTAATATCGTGTTCTTGTGTATGTCAAGGTTTTTAGACTTGTGCACAAGGAACCGATATGTGGTACTGTTATGAGCATACCCAATGAAGATGCAATCAACCGTTTTCGAACCTATCTTCATCTTTTTTGGCGTTGGTGTCATTACCTTGGCCAAATACCCCCATACTTTCAAGTATTTGTAAGAAGGTTTCCTTCCTTTCCACAAATCATAGTGGGTCTTATCGATTTTCTTACGCGAAACCTTTTTTAAACGGTAATTAGCTGATAAAATGGATTCTCCCCACATGTTCTGTGGCAACCCATAACTTATTAACATCGCATTCATCATATCCTTTAAGGTACGATTTTTCTAGTTCAGCAATGGCATTCGATTGGGGAGAATATGGAGGTGTGACTTCGTAAATAATTCCATGTTGTGCACAAAGTGCACTAAGTGGTTCGGCATACTCACCACCTTGGTCACTTCTTACCATCTTAATCTTTTTATTAAGTTGGTTTTCAACTTCTTACTTGTAGAGAGAAAATTTTTCTATAGCTTCATCTTCACTTTTTAGCAAATATACATAGCAATACTTTGTGCTATCATCAATGAAAGTGATAAAATACTTATTACCACCTCTAGTTTGAATAAACTTTAAGTCACAAACATCACTATGTATTAGATCAAGTGGTTTAGTGTTTCTTTCTATCGTTTGGAATGATGACCTTATTAGTTTAGCCTCTACATAAGTTTCACATTTACATTTTGAATCAATATGAAATGCGAGTATGTGATCCAAGTTAATTAATTTACGCAATGTATCATAATTAACACGTCCTAGTCTACCATGCCATAAGTTAGAAGGCTCAAACATATAAATGAAAAACTCTTTCTTTTTATTCATTTTCTTGGGTTTTACAGCTATGGCATTCATTTTCCACATGCCATTCTTTACATAACCCCTCCCCACATACATTCTCATCTTAGACAAAACTATTTTATCGGCTTCAAACATCATCTTGAAGTCGTGCATGCTAAGCATCGTCCCGGATATAAGATTCTTTCAGATGTCGGGCACATATAGCTCGTTGTGGGGCTTCACTTCCTTGCCCGAAGTCATCTTTAAGAACACCGTTCCTTAGCCTTTGATCACAGAAGTTGCGGAGTTACCCATGAAAAGCTTCTCTCCAGTTTCCAACGGAATTAGATCAACAAACTTGGCCCAGTCACAGTAAATGTGTCTAGTAGCCCCAGTATCGAGGCACCACTCCTTTGGATTGGAGTCGACCAAGTTCACTTTGGAGACAACAGTTGACAAGCTGATGTCGGATACTTCTTTAGAAATGGTGTCCACCGCATTGGCCTCTTTATCCTTGTTTTGCTTCGGCAGCTTGCAATCTGCCGACTTGTGCCCAACCTTATTGCAATTGAAGCATTTCCCTTGGAATTTTTTCTTGACAATTCCTCCTTTTGGTCCCAACTTGGATCTGGGTTCTCTTTTCTTTTTGGAGCCATCATGCTCCACCACATTAGCCTCAGCAGAGCTTGCGGTTGCATTGGAGAACTTCTTCTCAAACCGCCTATTGTCTTCTTTAATACGAAGCCTGACAACCAATTGCTCAACGGTCATTTCTTTCCTCTTGTGCATCTGAAAAGATTCACTAATAGTTATTCCTTCAGCATGTATCTTGTGAATTATCAATTAGAGCTATTGAGCTTGACTAATAACAGTTTTCGAGTCCACCATCTTGTATTCAGGAATTAGCCTACTAAGAACTTCTTAGCACCCGCGTCTTCAGACTTGTATTTCTGGTCTAAAGATTCCCATAATTCCTCAGTTGTTTTCTTTAAGCTATACACGTTGTAAAGTCCATCAATATAGTCGTTCAACACATAGTTCCGACATAGGAAGGCAGAATGGTTCCATGCATCAACTGCATGGAATGCTTGAGTATCCACTTCATCCTCTCTAACAGTAGGAGGATCCTCTTTCAAGAAGCTCGCAAGATTCAATGTTGTTAGATAAAACAACATTTTTTGTTGTCAAGTCTTAAAATTTAGCCCACTGACTTTATCAGGCTTCTCATTGTGGTTCACATGAACCAAGACTGGTGAAGGCCGTGTCAAGATCAAAGCAGGGGTTAGGACCGAGACAGACGTTTGTCCCACCGGCGACGGCTTAGGCCTCATAGTGTTGCTTCTAGCAGAAACAACCACGCTCATGTTATCAGCCATTTCTTCAAAAAAAATTTCCAAGTTAGTAAGGAAATTGGTAAAAAATTTCCTACAACAAAAAAAAAACGTTGTTTTTCTTTCTTTCCTACAAAGTCCTCCTTTGTATCAAATATGTTTTAAGATTGTTATCAATAATATGGATAATACAAAGAAGAACAATATCTATAACAACTTTTTGCAAGAACAAAATAATAAAATTGTTACAACACAAATTCAATCTTTCTACCAAACTTGGAAAATGAATTACCAAGGATGTCGAGGTTGTGATCTACGCTTTCCTTAAAATGAATTTGTCCCCTTCAGTGAATGCTTGAGGTTATGTTAGATGTCCAGTTTTCAGGATACAACGACAACGACGGTAGCTCGAAGCACTATCGGAACCGTCCGGTGAACTAGAACTACACCTTTCCTCTATCACCGAAAACGACTACAAAAAGAACTCGAGGAAAAAGAAAAACCGAGAGAGAGGAGGAGAAGAGTGGTCGAGTGCAAGTTAGTGCTCTCCTTCATGTGTTACAAGCCTTATATAGGCTCTTGAGAAAGAGGTCTTGAGATAAGGAATTGTGAGACTTAATCACACAATTATGGTCTAATCTTTATGGTGCAAAACTGTGCTCCTTCCTCTGAGATGAATCCGGCCACAAACCATAACTAGGTTCGGATTTTAAGAAGAAAAAACCGAAGCCATAACTAACCATTATCTCACAATTAAGCTCGGCCATTAAACTAGCCATTAAGCCCCTTTAATCACCATTTTGCAAGCCAAACGGTTTGGCTGAACGTGGAAGGTCTTGCGTCGAATCAAAAAAATAAAATACAAAATAAAGCCAGTACATAGTGGGTTTTTCAGTCCGGCATTCGTGTCCGTAGGCGCACACACTGGGTCCTTAACCAGTCGGGACCGTGATTTGCACCCTCTTTCGTGTGAGAGAGCCTTTCTAATATACATGCTTACCTAGGCTTTAAAGTGCAATCACTTATAAACACCACCAAGGCTTCTTTCCTAGCAAATGTATGATTTTTGCAATTTTTTACTACCTTAACTATTTCAAGTGACATACTTAGAATATCAATTTCTCATTCACCCAATATCTATTTTGAGTGTGAATAATTGAGTTCGATCTCCTCGTGATGGAGAACGTAAATCCATCGAGACCCGTCTCAAAAAACTAATTGAGCCCTATTCTAATATGAGCCTCAAAATGGGCCTTTAAAATGCTTAATTAAGCCATTTTTTCCAGCAGTTTTGTCTAGCACGTTTATGCAATTGGGATCTATCAACTTTGCTGTTGATCCCTTTTCTTTTTGCTGCACCCAAAGACAAGATTTAGCTTTCCTGCTCTAACATTTAGAAGAAAAAAATAAAATCCAACTTAAAGCCTCAATTAGTTTGACTCTAGGTATAAATAAGAGAAAAGATATAAAAAGAATAATATGGCTGATCATGACATGCATGATTGATTATTAAATGTTTATGAGAATTTATTTGTACTTATTAGCGAAAATTCACTCATATTTGTTCGTGATATAGGTAATCCAAGTATAAAACCCATATCTTGGCGTGACTGATACCATAACAGATGCCAATAATGGAAACAAGGGTACAAGATACCATAACTAAATTTTATTTCCTCATTAAGAATTTTTTTTTTTTTTTTTTTTTTTGTGAAATTTATATTTGTTTAAGATTTACTTTTGTCAAGTGAATATGATTCAATATGGCACGTCATTATGACTAGGATGATTCTTATTACTTTTGAGCAAAAAATAAGATGATGAGTCTTATTACAGTAAAAAGAATAAGATGATTTTAAAATCAAACTAGGCATAATGTTTTGCTATTTTTAACTTTTAAGCTTAAGTAATTATGTGATGGTAACGATTAGTATTTAGTTGCATGTGATCAAAAAAATTTTAAATAAGAAAATAATACATGGTTTGTCATGATTTTGTACAGATTTATTATTTATGTCATTTTAAATAATTAGCTATCATTATAGCCTTTTGTTTTCTCTTTATTAATGACATGATAATTATTTATTTTTTAGTGCAGTACCATAAATAATATTTTTTACACTATTGAGTAGTACTTCTGGTTTTTTCCCTTTTAATAATTAACAATTTTAACAATTTACCATCTTTAAGCCTGTATCTTAAGGATACTAGTGTTTTAGGTAACTTCTAGTACTCGATGGAGGTATATTCTAAATTTAAGTTTTCGCTTGGTTTATCGGTATAAGGTTTCTAATATTTATACAAAGCATGTTTGAATTAATAATTTTAAAGTTTTTAAATTAAAAAATTCTTTTGAAATTTTAGTAAAGAAAAAAATTTTAAAGTTAACAAATCAAGTTTAAGTATGTTAAATAATGGTTCAATAAGTTAGGTTGTTACAAAGGCAACTTGCACTATGTGGGGAGTAGGGAGAGCAGAGCAAGTCACTTTTTATTTTCATTTTATTTATTTTCTTTGTTGTTATTTTTAGAAATTCTAATGTTTTTTTCTTTATCTTAACATTTATAGTAAAAAATGTTAAGAAAAAGAAATTGATTCTTGACATGAAAAAGTAAAGATTTTAACACAAATTAATGTATAAATTAACTACACTTCATAATAAAGGGTATCTTTTTTTAAATACCCTTAAAAATAGATGGTATAAAGAACTTCAACTAAATAAATAAAAAAAGAAACGAAAAGAAAAGAAAAATAGAGGGTTAAAATTAATGGAAAAAAAAAATTATTCTATAACGTCGTAATCTGTCCATTTCTTTTCTCAGATACACACGCCACAAATGGGCGCCGTCATCTTCGGCGAAATATACATTATTCAAAAACATATATACGCATACGTAGTGGCCTACATCAAAATGCATCTTATCTTAATCACGGGGCAGTTGAAGCTTTACACTTCCTTGTCAAACGCAAATTGGTACAGTAGTATCATCGCAACGCTGCGTTTGGTAGATGTATCCAAAATCATGATTCTGGATCTTGATTCAGAATCAGTATTTAGTTTGGATGATTCTGAATCATGGCTTTACACTTCCTTGTCAAACGCAAATTGGTACAGTGGTATCATCACAAGGCTGCGTTTGGTAGATGGATCTAAAATCATGATTCTAGATCCTGATTCAGAATCAGTATTTAGTTTAGATGATTCTGAATCATGATTCAGAATCTGATGTGATGTTTTAAATTAGCTCAAATCATGATTCTAACCCCCTCCTCTTGATTCAAGGTGATTCAAACCCTTGATTCTGAATCATGGTTTCAGAATCATAATTTGAACCCAAAATCATAAATCATAGTTTTGATTCCAGAATTATGATTAGAATCACCCTGATTTAAATCATCGTATCAAACGAACCCTAAAAATCTCGAAGTTAACAAAAGTGTTTTCTTTATGAATAATAAAAAAATAATATTTTTTTCATCCGTGCAGATAAACTAAACTATTAAAAATATTTTATTTTCATATATTAGATATATATTAAAAATTATATGTTATATTTTTTTTAATCTAATACGATTTTAATTAAATCTAACCGTCATAAACTCTCCTTTTCATTAAGAAGATTCCATCTGAAAAGACCTTAAAAAATAAATACATGCTAATCAATATGTGTCATCAACAATAATTGACTATTATTGGTTTTTTATGTTATTAAAGATTTAACATGATATAATACAATTATGACGCCTTATGTGTGGGTCTTACAATTAACATTTGCTGACTATTTAATTGGTTAAAATATATAGTGATAATTATACTACTAGTAACATATACCATTGCCAGCTTGTAAAGAAAACAGGAGCTGCCATTATAACAACAGTTCTGATTACTCTCATTGAAAAAATAAAAGATTAACAAAAGCAAAAAACCAAACATGTGTTATAGTACTATTCTTTTTAATCTCAATATTGTATTATTACTATATTGTTATTTTGTTTGGGCATCGGTGTCGTATACATATATGTTACTTTCAAAGTTTCATTGCTTACAAAGTCATTTATTATTGACATTGAGTCCATAGGCAAGCTAGCAATAACTTCTGCCATCTTTTTCTTAGCAGGGAAAAGAGTAGTTTCCAAGCTTCTATTTGCACAACACACACATGAAAATTAGAGCTTAAAATAAACGCAAAATGTTAAAAAATAAATACATAAATAAAACTTGGTTGTGTTATGAATAGTAGATGTCCACCTCAGTTAAAGTTATTATGTAAGTCAGTCAAAGTTACTATTCATGTCAAAAACTTACTATATAAACAGTAAGTACTGTACAAATAATAATCTTTACGTGGTTGTATTCTTTTTTTCTTATTATGGTTTTATCCCACTGAGTTTTCCTGCTAAGGTTTTTAACGAGACAACATAAACACATATAGATAAATAATGTTCTCTTTTTCCCTTTGCTATGGTTTTTATCCCACTGAATTTTTTCTTACAAGGATTTTAATGAGGCATCATGAATGGTGGACATTTAAGGGGAAGTGTTATGAATAGTAACTTTCCACCTTAGTCAAAGTTACTATGCAAGTCAGTCAAAGTACTACTATTCATGTCAGAATCTTACTGTACAAATAGTAACCGTAAACAGTAAGTACTGTACAAATAGTAACCGTGAGTAGTGCCAATTTTTTTTTTATGAATAGAACTCTAAGACTCTTCATTTTATATATCTTCACAGGATTAATGAAATTCTCTCTCTCTAAAGTTTTTCTTCTTTGTAAATAGTAACCGTAAATAGTCTGAAAATTTTCTTATAAATAAAACTTTAAAACTCTTCATTTTGTACATATTCACAAGATTAATAAAATTCTCTCTTTAAATTTCTCTCTCTAAAGTTTTGCTGATCATTCTATTCGTCAAAATACTGAAAATGATAATTGTATATCGAGTTGTTATTAAAAAAATCTGTTGGAATTACAATTTCGTCACGCAATCAGGGGGTTGAATTATTTTATTTTATTTGGATGGAGGCTGAGGCTGAAGAATATTAAATTTGCCTTGCAAGTTTTGTTTTTTCTTACTTTATATGCTTTCGCAACACATTAATTATTTCAAGAACGTTAATTAAGAATTACATAAATCACGTGGAATATTACGTACGATTCATAATCATCCAGAAAACCAGCTCATATACATATGTATATGTGTATATGTATATATATATATATATATATATCACATACACACGGACAACTAAAAAAGTTTTGGCCATTCTAATCAATTATTACAGCATGCAAGGACAACGTGATAAAGGCTTCAAATCTTTATAAAAGGCCATAGAGTACATAATCAAACAAGTATATGGAAGTAAAAGGAAAAAAAATAAAAATAAAAACAGTATAATTTTTAAACCAAATCAACTAGGAAGTTTCTTTACAACTAGTTGGTGGGCGTTTGAATATATGCACACAAATTATCCCTCTAGCATGTCACTTTCCTCTAATCTCTTGCACGATTTAAAATGTACACACAAATTACAAAATGGACTGACTAAAAGCACTATAATCCACCAAATATAACACGGAACAATGTTTTCCTTGTAATTACATTTAGCTTCCCCTTCTTGCAATATATATCATAATTTTTTAATAAAAAAAAAAACCAACTAAGCAAAATAAACACGAATTTTCTCACGATATCCCACCGACCTAATTAATTTGTACACATACCTAATTCCCCGTCCAATTCCCTACCTTTCAATATCAATGTGCCCAAAACTTGATTTTCCCATTTCAATAAAACTCTTGGAAGTCCCACTAATAGCAACCTCGCTTTTCTTCTGGGATTCAACATCATCCGTGTCTTGATCATCATCTTCCTGATCATCTTCGAATTCTTTCAACCCAAGTGAGAAATACTCAACTTTTTGATCTTCTCCGTAAATTAAGACCAATCCCATGTATAGAGACGTCCCAAAAACGGCGATTCCAATTAACAACCAACTAAATTGAAGATTCACAAGAGACTTGGCTCTGTGAAGCGACTCTTCCCCAGAGCAACGAACGACATGGTGGCCTTCTTCAAAGTGCATGAAACACCCTTTTGGAATCAAACTCGGAGTCCACAACATAAAGCCCATAACAACAAGCCAAACCCCTTGGGAGAATATGCTCAAAGACCTGATAAAACTCACCATGAAGCTCTTGGGATACCCAATTCCCATCAGGGTCGTGATCACGGAGACGAGAATCGCGAGCTGGAGAAGCGAATGGTACTGTCCCTCGGGGCCCATGTGGTCGGCCGAGTGGAGGTGGAAGAGGAGGAGCTGCTGCCCGAAAGCGACCGCGCCGAGGAACTGAGTCAGGCCGTATTTTGCGGCCCGAACGTGGTGATGGGATGACAGTCTTGAGGAGTATTTGTCGAGGAGGAGGGAGAGGAGGGCGTAGGAGAAGAAGGTGAGAGAAATGGAGGAGTGCTCGAAGTTGTGGAGATGGTTGGAGGGGATGGTGCCGTCGGGGTCCAAGGGCTGGTGGCTTTTGGGGCCAATGAAGAGCTCCATGGCGACGGAGGCGGCGGAGCCTGCCATGATGAGGAAGAGCTCGAGGTGTCTGAGCTTGGAGGCGGGAAACCACGGCGGCGCGGTGTAGGAAGTCGGGTGGAGGGCGTGGAGCTTGATGTGGTTGAAGAGGTGCCATAGTCCTATTAGCAAGAACCCCATGCCCGGGGCTACATGCCCTACCAAAGTCCCCATGATATAATAATAATATTAGTTACTAAAGATATGCAGAGAGAGAGAGAGAGGGAGATTAGAGAGGTTTTTGTTGTGTGTTTTAATTAGGCAATAAGATTAAGAGGGGAGAGTTTGAGGGGGAAAGAGAAAGAGGAACGGGGGGCTTTTTAAATGGTGATTTTGTGTTGAATTTCAAAAGGGAGTTTTGTAATTTGAATGCCCAACTCGAGAGTTTCATTTTTTGGTGGCTTGGGGGTTACGTCTTAGAATGAAGAGTTTGACCGAAATGGCCCCAACTGTGGAAGCTAACCGCAGCCAACCGTATTTCTAGAATAATAATAATAATATTATTATTATTATAAGTCTTTGTCATGGTACAATTATCAAATACGAATCTACCAAATGACGAACTTGCCCTTAAATGTTTTCACTTTTGTGTGTGTTACTACACAGTCTCCTCTTTTATTAAAAGATAAGGGACTACTCAATTATATGTTGCTTTTATGTTGTCTTGCAACATGGCAAGTTTTAAGCTTGTTAAATATAACAATGTTGTTTAATTTAAGATTACTTTTATAATTGTTTCTAAGCTATTTATCTTAATTTAAAATGTATATGATTTCTCAAAATGATTTAAAATATCCCTTAATTTATAAAAAAAAAACAAATCAAAACACTTTCCATCTACTTCTGTCTACAAATATATTTACTGAAGATATTAATTAACTCTATTAGAATGATTAAGTATTAAAAAAATAATAAAGAATAAAAAAAAAATAATAGAGAAAAAAAAAGCTCAATATATTTCGAAATAGAAAAAACCCATCGATCCCATGGAGAAGAACGAAAATCACAGGAAAAGAAAAACTTCGCCAAGATCCTGATCACCTATTTCACTATTCTGCTTCAAACAGCATGAATCTCTTCCCTTTCAATTAGTAATCACGAACAGGTTTACATACATATAAGCATTTGTGAGATTTTATTCTCTGGGATTTTTCAGATTTTAGGTCTCCCCCAACCCACACAACCGCCCAATGCCCATCCCCAATCTCATTGTCGGTCGTCTTACTCGAGATTGAGATGGCATGGATCTGGTCGGGGATGTTTGCGGGCTCGGCTTGGGTGAGATTTGAACCGGGGCTTGCGAGGGGCGAAAGGCGACGGCGGAGACGTGGTTGCGGGCAAAGGAAACTGATGAGAGATCGCCATCGTCGTTGTTGGGTCGAGGATTTTCGGGGGAAAATTCCTCTGTTACATCGTCGTTTTGGTCGCACTCCACAGAGTGCTCCGATGGGGCTTTCTGTTTTGAAGATTTGGAGATTCTAATGTTAGGGGTTTTGAAGGGTTAGGATTCTGAATGTGGATTGTGGAGGAAGATTGGGGGTGATCTGTGTTCAGTAATGTTAGGACTATGAGAGGGCAAGGTTTGGCTAAGAGTCAAGAGATTCAGAAGGTGGTAGAGAAGAACGGCATACGGTGATCGTGAGGTGTTTTTTTTTTTTTTAATTCGTCCGGAGACGATTGATTTATGAATTAAAATCATAAAATTAAAATTATTTTTAATTTATGTGTATTTTTTATAAGAAAAAATATTATAATAAATAATAAATTATGATTTAAATTGAGATATAAATTTCTCAACTAAACGATCTAAGTTCAAACTCCATATCTTTTCTTTTTTTATAATTTCAGAAGTTTTTTGTTTTTTTTAGATTCTGAATATTATTATTATTATTATTCAATAATTAATACCTTTTTATTTTTTAAAGGGAGCTTTTATTTGTTTTTATTTATTTTTTTAATATTTCGTCATTTTAATAGAATTAATTAGAATTTAATATCTTTCTATAATGTCAAAAGACATGTCACGCCAATAATTAAATTTATAGATAAAAATGGATGGAGTAGGTGTTATGCTCTATTTTCTATAGGTTGAGAGGAGTTTTAAATCGTTTTGAAAAATGAAAGTCATTTTAAATTATAGTACATAATTTGAATGACAATTATGAAAATAATTCTTTAATTTAATTTGTCCGTTTTTTAGGATGCTTGTCCAACAGCTTTCTAAAGAGAAGAGGGGAATTGGCTAATTTCAAGTTTGAACGGTTGGTCCAAATTTTCATTTCGTTTGTGAAAGCGAGAGGTTTTTCTTTGTAATTGTTTTGTTCTTTTATTTTTATACTAGATCGGTTCATAAATTTAAATAAAATTTTAATTTTTTATAAAAAAAAATACTGTAATAAAACGGTATTAGTAATTAATGTGGTTTAAACTCGTGAAACAAATGGATGATCGTCACAAATTTCAAGCTTAGTTCACTTTGGTTTTAGATGTTTGCTCCAATTCTAACCTTTGACGCAACCATATTTTTTTCCTTATTCTGTGAATAAGAGGACGTTAAACCCTTGAAGATGAGCTGGGCAATTCATTTATTAATAATTATGAATATTTATGTCTTGTTTCATTAATATCTGTAAAATTGAGTGAGAAGAATGCCCAATGGAAAAAGTAAAGCCCTAAGTAGCTTTAGGGGTTAAATCAACGCCACTAAGTGGCTTTAGGGGTTACATTTCAAAATTAATAAGTTACATTATTAAATATGGTCGGAAATGAAGACCAATTATAAAGGAAATCGACCTTAAACACGGATCCACCAGTGAAGACATATTAAACATCGCATTAAACATAAGTTCCTAGACCCAATAAAAAAAGACTCAGTAGCCCGTTTGTTTCCTGTATTCATCTCTGATTCTGAATTATAATTCATGGTTCTCTACAGTGTTTTTCTCTCATAATGGTTCTGAATACATGAACCAAACGAACACGCTCGAATATAAGTTCCTAGACCCAATAAAAAAAGACCCATTTAGGATATACGAAATCGAGCGTGGTTAAAACAAAAGTGTATGATTAAAACATAAGGGAGCAATGCGTGAACAAAAGTGTATGAATGATGCAACATAGTTTTACTATTTCATATATGTATGGGTGAAAGTTTGGACAGTCTAATCCGAGTGGAGCCTAACTCTAAATAAGAATTTGGGTCTGGCCAAGCCCTAAAATGCAGAGAACCCCAGATCGTGTTGACCCTTATATTTTATAAGGTACTTTATTTTTTTTTTTTAAAAGACCTGAATAAGATTTCGGGCTCAAAACCTCGACCCAATAAACCTTAGACCATGTCAGACCAACAATGACGAGCTTCAGGCCAGCCCGTTTAAATTGGGTCAAACTTGCAAATCTATATGTATGTGTGTATATATGCACCGGCCCGACCCGAATAAGCTTTCGAGCTTGAAACCTCAGTCAGGCCCCGCCCAAAAATTTAGGTCGAGGCAGGCCAACAATGTCAAGCCTCGTGTCGGTATGTTTAGACCTGCCCAAACTTTTAACTATGTGTGTGTGAATGTAAAAAAAAATGTTCCATGAAAAAATGTTAATAAAACCAATTCCTATTGTAACTATATTTATGATAATGAAATAAAAGAACTTATACCTCGACCTTTTGGATTAGTCACTTCTATTTTTAGATAGGGGATAATATTAAATTATAGAAGAACCTTGCTGGAAATAAAAAGCAAAAAAAAACATCAGGAAAGGGAAAGAAAAGGCAATGAAAAAGGAACAAATTAAAAAGGTATTTATGAGAAAATAATAGTTGTAAATAATAGTTGTAAGGGTTGCATGAAAAACTGTTTAAAAATGATACATTCGAGAGTTTTTTTCCAGTGGGTCAATCATAGAAAAAAAAAGTATTTATAATGATCACCTTTGATATAATATGGATTACACAAAGAACAATAAGCAAGGACACATTTGAAAATATATAATTATAGGAGCAAGCGAGAGAGAAATAACCTCGTTCATTTTTCCGATTCGAGTTTTCAATTAGGTTTCTACAGTAAAAAGCTCTCAGAAAATGTCACATCTAACTTTTATGTTACAGTAAAAAGCTCTCAGAAAATATCACATCTCAGTTCAAATTAAAAATTCAAATCCGTAAAGTGAACGAGACCTGCTTAATAGTTAGAGAGTGGAGTAAAAAAATCTTTTAGCTCTTTTATGTATATAGTTTTTAAATCAATTCTTTTATGCGCGTCATTAAAGATTAAGCCATATCTCTCTGTTTGTTTTTGTTTTTTTTTTTTTTCAATGGTTACCACCACAAAAACTGAACCAAACTTTATTTGCTATTTTTTGTTTTTCTCACAACAAACTAATCTTAGGCTTGTTTGGTTTAGGAGTTTGAACTCCAGTTATTTAAAAAGTTTTGTTATACTATTTTTTCTTATAAAATTTAAATTTTTGTTAAAATTATATTTAAACCTGTCAACAAAACATGCCTTTAATAATTTTTGTGTCCATAAACAACGTACAAGTTCTAGATTATTTGGTCTGGTGACTAGATGTCTGCAGTTGACATTTAATTTGACTTCAAACAGAATTTTATTTTGGTCTTCTTAGATGACGAAGACAAATTTTCTTTGAGTTATCCACAAACAAATGAGGAGAACTTTCATATATTGCTTCTGTTCTTCATGTGGACAAGTTTCATATTCCAAGTGAAAAGTGTTTTTTTTTTTAATTCTCTACGAGGATAATCACTATTAATTATACTTGACGTACAGCATACGATTCAAGAATTATGTTATGTTGTTTGTATACGTTTTATTTTCCAGTAGACAAGTTTGTCTTTCCCAGCACGAAATTTCCTCACCTTATTCTTGTGAGTCAAGACAACTTTTTTTTTTCTTGTTTTTTTTCTTTTTTATCGTTCTCTCTCTCTCTCTCTCTCTCTCTCTCTCTCTCTCTCTCTATATATATATATATATATATATTTATTTATTCTTTTTGTGGATAGTAGTGAGTTATGACCCGTTTGTAGGGCAAGACTCCTCCCAAATCCTGAAAATTGGAAATGACATGTGCATTACGCTCTTCTTGACTTTTGACGCACGTGCCGCGCACGTGTTCATTCTAGAACAAATTGAATTTTCTTCCTTTTCATTTACCGAATGTTCTAACTCTTTATTCCAGTAGCACAAACGCCAAATTAGGAGTTGTGTGTAACTTGAGTGTAGTTTTTGAGTTGAATTTGAGTTATAACTTGAGTTGAAGTTAGAACTTGAATAAAGTTGAGTAAAATTGAATAAAGTTAAAACTTAAAAGAACGTGAACTTGAATAAAGTTGAAACTTGAGTTGTTTTTTTTTGAGTTTTTTGGATAAAAGAACATGCTAAACAATTTTATTATCAAAATTAAAAGGTTTTGTTCTTTTATAAATAAAATAAACAACTTTTTGGTAATTTACAGATAACTTTACACAAAATTCACAGCCACTTCAAATTGAGGTTTTGAGTTTGAAATTCAAAAAATAAAAATAATAATATAAATAAAGGAAAGGGATTTTATTTTAGTAGTTTTCACTTTTCAGTCGCTGTGTATATTTATGATCCGTTTAGTTCATTGATTTAAGTTTTTAATTTAAGTTGAAATGTGATTTTATGTGAGAGTTTTTTACTGTAACAAAAAAAATAAATGTGACTGTTTTTTAGAGCTTTTTACTGTAGTAAAATTTAAATTCTAAACTTGAATCAGTGAAATGAACATGACCTTAGTAATTTATGGCCTCGTTCATTTCACCAATTCGAGTTTTCAATTCCAGTTAACTATAATCAATTCCAGTTTTGTTACAGTTAAAAGCTCTTATAAAAAGTCACATCTAACTTTTTTGTTACAATTAAAAGCTCTCACATAAAGTTACATCTCAGTTCGAATTGAAAACTCGAATCGGCGAATTGAACAAGGTATGTATGCTCGGTTCTTGTTGTGCTGAGGCGTTGTCCATTTTTAGACCTCTAACGTACGTGTAATTCATTGTACGTTATTTGTTTGTATAAAATGTAATTTTAGAGTTATGCCTTATATTATAGGGTTAATAGTCACATGTATTTTATGTTGAGTTGAATGATAATTTCTTTTTCCTCTCAAAAAACATTATACGAAAAACTTATACATGCCTCGTTTTTGTATCACCTAAATAGAGATCGCTAAGAGATCATATAATAAATTAATAATAATAATAATAATAAAAGATACATCCACATTATCTATGTAGTAGCAATGTTGACTTGTTTCTTTTCCTAGCTTGTACGAAATTTTGGATGAAATTGAAAAAAAAAAGAAAAAAAAAGTAATGTTTATCACTTTGTGTCTCATTTCTCTCAAGAGTTTGACAAATATTGATCCGTATCTCATTTCTCTTGAAAGCAATCTCTTATCCTTTTATTCAAATATATCTTTTATAAAATAATGCATCTTAAACTCATTTTATATCATGGAGTTGTTACAGTACTTTTCTTTATTTTATTTTTTATTTTTTAAAGAGAGGAATCAAGCTCGCATGTGATACTAAAATATATCTGCCAACTCACACGGAAATTTCTTGTTGACACGAAGAAATTGTATCTTTTTAAGTGCAATCATGTGCTTTACATTACAATCAATGATCATCATGATGAATTATAATAATCACTAGAAACTTCAATATTTAATTAATTTAAGCTTACAACATTTAAACTTAAAATGACCAAAAATGATGAGAATTGGAAAAATGAATGTTATTTGCTAATAATAGACTACAGATTTTGGAGATATAGAGCTATGCATTTTAAAATTCAAGGCCCAAGGGGACAGTAAGAGATTAGAGAAACATAATTGAGTGGCAAAAACAAAAATATTCTGCTACAAAATAAAAGTATAAAACAAAAGAAAAGAATAAACACACAAAAAAAAAAAAATCAATATTTGTACATCAAAAAATCTCAAACGCTGACATGTAGGAAATAATACAAAACAAAAAAGGGAACATATTTAAGGGTAACAATTTGGGTCACGATACGATAACACGGTTCGAAATCCGCATGATGTTAGAAGGTTTAGGTTTATTGTAAATAGGTTTAAATCATAATCGGGTTGACAAAATTCAACCGAGAGCAAACCGATGCACCTAATCCAAGCTGATATCCAATGCCGCAGAACTTTGCAGTATCTAGTGCGGAGAAGAGGAACCAAATAAGCATAGCCACCCTCCAGGCGCACAACTTCTTTTAAAGAAAAGAGGAAGCATACTCAATGGCAGGAATAGTGGCGCCATTTAGATCGGCCTGCACAAAAGCATAACAAACAACCCTTAACAAAGCCTCTATAATTTTATGTCCCTTTTGAAGTGATTTTAAATTAAAGGTAGAATCGTAGTTTAATATTTTAAAAACAAACTATACTAAACTCTATATATCTAAATATATTCAATAGAAACCTTAAAAGACTATTCATAACGACATATCAACGTGAAAAAAAGACTAAACCACAAGTGAATGTGTTGAATAAATGGTCTTCTCTCTCTTCAACATTCATAAAATCTCGATTAATCTCACAAAATAGTCCGTAAAATTTACTTGAATTTTACTTTAGACTTTGACTTTTAATAGCAATTTTAACAAAATTAAAATTAAAATAGTGAAGTTAGCGTTTTTAAAATTTAATAAACAAATTAAGAATGACTTCAAAATTCATTTAATATAATAACATTATCCTTAAAAAAAATGGCGAGGCAAACAAGTTAGCTCTAGCGATGAGAATCATGAGATATTAAAGTGGATAAGGTTGTTTTAGTTTGGCACTTTAATTTTTTTGAATATGTACGTTGTACGATCGCATTGGACTTTCCAAAGTTACGGCTGCAATGAAATTCTTGGGACTCAAGAAATTGGTTTAAAGCTTTAATCCTCTCAAGACTTTGTCTTAATTCTTTTAAAGGTTAATTTTAAAAATTTCTCTCGAATTATGATTTTTTTAACATTTTACCACTTGAATTTTAAAAAGTAATATATGTTCCCCTTGAACTTTATTTTGTTAACAAGTTTTATCTTTCTGTTACAATGAGTGATAAAATTGTCACGTATCACTTATTTAGTGAGAATTAAAAGTACAATTACGCTTATATATTCCTAATCAGATAATCCTAAATATTAAAAAGATAATATTACCAAAAGAAAAGATAATAAAAAAAAAACCCAAACGTTTTCTCTCTTTTTCTTCTTCTTCTCACTCTCTCATCTCATCTGTACATTTTCTCTCCAAAAAAAATGTTGTATCTCGTTTCTTAAGTCAGACC
This sequence comes from Morus notabilis, assembly GCF_000414095.1. NCBI lineage: Eukaryota > Viridiplantae > Streptophyta > Magnoliopsida > Rosales > Moraceae > Morus > Morus notabilis. The sequence goes on from NW_010362783.1 coordinate 237,893, forward strand.
ACTATTAGATAATTTCTCATTTTTATTGAAAAACCTACTTTGCTATTCTCTCTAAATCATCATTATCATCATCATTTTCTTCTTCTCCTTTCAACCCCATTTCCAGGTCCAACCCATTTCCAAGTCCTCCGCTTTCTTACGCCAGTATTTTGAACAACAACATCAGTAACAATTATGGGTCTTCTTTATACAATTCTACAAGTAAAAATCTTGTCGAAGAAATATTCTCTCCGACAAGCGTATATTTCGGGTCGTTTGAGGATGTTAATTCTGGGTTAAAGCATCTATGAACTTGTTCAAGATGTGAGAATCCCATATCAGCAAAAGGGGATGTTTGGGTTTGTTACCTGGCTAAAGGAAACCCATATTTTTTTTGTGATTCTCGGGTGCTTGTTAAGCCTTACAAAGAGAAGGGAAAAATCGTAGAAAAGTATGAGAAGAGTTTACTCTTATTGCTCTCATCTAATCTCCTTACGATAAAACCATTCTCAAATGGGTCATGTACCTAACACGTGGCGATTTCTGTAACTCATTGTAACAGAAGGATAATACTTGTTAATGGAATAAAGTTTGAGAAGAACGAATGTTACTTTTTAAAATTCGGAAGTAAAATGTTAAAAGAGTGAGGGGAAAATTTTAAAATTAATCCTTCTTTTAATCATATTTTCCCTCATATAATTGTCGTTTTCATCAAACCTATCAATTTTAATAAAATAATCATCCTTGGTGATTTTTCTTATTTGTTTTTGCATAAAGTAGTTGGGAAAGACTATCCTTAATCATGAAATTGCATAATCTTTACCTTATAAGAATCATTAGCTAGGTATAACTTTTTGTTTTTATATATGCGTCAACTTTTTAACTGGTTCCCTAAATACTTGTCCCAAGTATCCATTAATGATACAATTTTTTAATCTCTTCCTGAGAAACATACGGTTATTGATTGGTTAGTGAATTGTCCGCTTCAAAATTTAAATCTTCAAACTTCATAAGAATTTTGTCATTTTCTTCCTAATTTATCCATCCAAAAACATATACATATAGTTTCACGCGGATTCGAGTTTTTAATCCGAACTGAAATGTGACATTTTCTGAGAGCTTTTCACTGTAGCAGACAAAGTTAAATGTGACATTTTCTGAGTATTTTTTACTGTAAAAACTTAAAATTAAAAATTCGAATCGGTGAAATGAACTAGGTAGTACATCCAATAAACAACTCCACATATATACTATTTAATACCACTCAAGAATGACTACGATTTAGATAAAAACTCCAAAAAGTACTGTTTAATAATGATTCGTGATTGTATGTGGTCCATAAATAACATACAAGAATTATGTCCACGAATAATTTTTCCCATAAAGCAAACCAATATGAGTTTAATTAAGTCATCAATGACGCTGCCCTAACCATGATGGTCACGCATCATGCATTATGCATATTTATCGATAGACAATATTGCCTGCAATAAACAATAAAAAAAAAAAAATTATGTTGCTTGATTGACTAAAATTAACGTCTCTTTTACTTTTAAGATATGTGCATACGTATTCCGACAAAACAATTTAGATAATAATAATTCATCTTAGACTCGAGTGCTGAGTTTACTACTAATTAGTCACGTTAATTTACCTCTTCGTGAGCGTACATTAATGGGGACACATATTTGAGATTGAGATTATATGAGTTATTTTTCAATATATTAGAGTCATCCCTAAGGGATTGAGTAGAAACTTCATATTAGATCTTTATGGTGAGGCTATTTTGCTCAACCGATAATAAATATTATTTTTAACGGATTATCTTTTAACGGTTAGATTTGTACATGTCTACATCAAAATTTTACAACTCGGATGTAGATCTCAGACCGTTGAAAAACTAATCTAACGAGAAAAATACGGTTCATTCTAGTAGAGCAAAAATGTTGACTGTGTTTAGAATTAATCCCGTTTTTATTTGTCACATTTTTCGAGAAAAAGATGAAAATATTTTTAAAATAGCGTTTTACGCAATAAAGATAAAAAACGGAAATGAAAATGATTTTTTAATTTAGTATAAGATGAGAGAGAAATGAAAAACGACTTTTAGTCGTTTTTTATTTTTTATTTTCATTTTCTCATCTCTCGAACATTAAGAGAGAAAGAGAGACATTAATGAGTTTTTTACACTGAAAATAACCTCTTGATAAAATTACCAAACGTATTTTTAAAAATAATTTATGTCTGAGATTAAAAACGTTTTTATTTTTATTTTCATACAAAAAATACAATTATTTTAAAATGAGTTTTAAATAGTATGTTATTTTGGACCCAGAAATTCTCGAAGCCACTTATTTAGGGGCTTGAGTTAGAAAAGCGGGGCCCCCCGAGCCCTACAATTGGTGGGAGCTGAAAACCATGGCCAGAATCTAGATGTTGAAGAAAACTATGGGCTGCGAAGGTTTGATTTGGTCTTCAATTTCTGGAAGTTGTGACACATCTTATGAGGTGTATGACGAAACCTATTACCTCAGATAATTAAAAGAATGTGATTTGAACATCTACACTTGTAATAATTGTATAATGCATTATGCTAAGTTACTGAAGACATGTTTAATTTGTTGATTCGAATTTTTAATTTGAGTTGATATGTGACTTTATGTAAAAACTTTTTATTGTAGTAAAAAAATTAGATATGATTATTTTTAAAATTTTTTTACTGTAGTAAAACTCAAATTAATAAAATGAACGGGACCTAAGTTGACTCCATGGTCATATTGTCTAATTAATGGAGGAATATATAAAATTGAATCTTTGAGAAATTTGAGAGGATACTATTTCGTAATCTATTTGAGATGTCTTATGAACTTTGTTTTCTAATTTTTCTTTTTAAAATATTTTTTTTCAAATGCAACCTTTCTGATCTGATCTTCTTAAATAATATTTTAATGGTGACCTCTCATAATAACTTTTTTTTTTCCAATTACCATGCTGAAATAATTTTTATCTAAAGTATTCATACTTAAAATATCTTTTTCTTACAATCCTATCAAATACTATTTTCCTTATTATTTTCTTATAAATTATAACGCCTTTTAGAATTAAACATGTTTAATTATGTTAAACTGTAGATTATTAGTGTGCCTAATTTAATTTTCATAATTAATTAAGGGACTTTAAGTCATTTTCAATATTTATAATTACACCCTAAAGATTTTTGGAAAACACACTTAAATTTAATGCATTTTCCTTTTTTTTTTCATTTTTCTTTTTCCTTTTCTTTTCTTTTCTTTTTCTTTTTCTTTTTTTTTTCTTTCTTTTCTTTTTTTCTTTTCCCCCTTTCCCTTCCCGTGCGCCAGCCCCTTTTTTTTTCTTTTTTTTTTTCTTTTCTTTCTTCTTCTTCTTCTCTGGTTCTTCACGCACAGCCTCCCTCTCTCTCTCTCTCTTTCCTTCTCCATTTTCTTCCACCGCCGGGCACCTCTCTCTCCGGGCTTCTTCCCGCCGGCATCCTCTCTTCCCCTTGCTCTCTCTCTCCGGGTTTCTCTCTCCCTCTCTCTCTCTCGGCAGTTTGGCCGAAAATCAAAAAAAAAAAAAA
>NW_010362783.1:241501-241777 GCF_000414095.1 Morus notabilis
GCAACTGATTTGAGGTAAAACCCTTTGAAACCCACTCTTTGATTCGGATTTTAAGCTTGAGAAAGTTTGATTATGGTTAGATTTGAATAATTTTGAGTTAGGGTTCGAGTTTGAACAGTTATTGTTGGAATTGAATGAAATTTGGGGATTTTTAGTTATTGGACTTGTTTAATTGATTAGAAACTGATTTTGATGGATTCTGGAGAATATATATTGAAATTGGATTTGAATTGCAGGTTTGGCATTTTTTCTATTTATGACGGCATGCTGCCGAAA
>NW_010362783.1:241861-242041 GCF_000414095.1 Morus notabilis
TTGGATTTGAGTCAAGGCACACTAATAGGAAACAATTAAACATGATTGAACTTAATTCGTTTTAGGAATGAGAAATACTTCCTAAGATATTGCTTTTGTGATAAAGCTAGTGGAGAAGTCAAGCATTAAGGTTTTAAGGAAAGCGGAGGCTAGAAGAACTGAAGGCTAGCCCAGGTTTGA
>NW_010362783.1:260429-276518 GCF_000414095.1 Morus notabilis
AGCTGCACACTTTCATTATACAGATATTTCTATTGTGAGTATTTCCTTTTCTAAAAAGGGATGATCGGTTCTGGATGTATATCTTCGGACCGTGAGTACCTTTATTTTAAATGCTTTATAAAATTTATATCCTACTGGGCCTTTCGCTCACCTTTTTCTGTTTTTAAATGTATTAAACCCCTCCAGGCGACGCGAGGAATGGTGCGGAATAGGTAGCTATTACCGGTGGTGTGGACTTGATCTCGGGAAGCAAAGAGTTGTAACCCTCCTATCTTTTATTTCAAGGCATGTATAAGAGATTATGATTTGTAAACTTAAATGTTGCTAGATTGTGGTTGATGTCACATTTACTTATGTTTATATTCATGTATGCTAAACCCCTGTGGGAATTCCTGACATGATACCAGTGATGTGGTTTTAAAACTGGTTTGGTTGGAAATTCCACCACCATTCTTGAAATTAAATTTCTCTTGAATGCAGGGGCTCGTTTGGAAATACCTGAATGTTTTAGATTTGAAAGGAATTAAATTATTTTGCTAATCACTCTCTCTCAAACAGGTTTAAGTTTCTAAACGAGCCTCCACGTCACCAACCCCGGTTTAGGGGTGTGACATAAATACGCCCTACTTATTTTTTTTTTTCAAAACTAAACTCTTAAAAGGCTTCTCATTTACTATTTTTTCATATATATACCTCCTAATTAATTTTTATCATATTGCCCACTAAATTTGTTTTTATACACATATGATATGGTTGTCTATACATAAATAGTTAATATCCAACCAAAACACACATTTTAATTGCAATGTACATTTCAATTTTTTTTTTATGTTCTAAATCTTATATTTTAAAATGTGCCTTATCCATTTTCTTTTCTAGTATTCCATATTGAATTTTATTTTTCCCAAAATGTGCTTCTAATTATATATTCTTTCTTGTGGTTTTGCAATGAAACAGGTTATTATCAAATGTGTCTCTATTTAAACAATTTTTTCGTGCAATTTTATTAAACACCATTTTCTCCAATAGACCACCTAAAAATAAAATGATTATTATCTTATTGGTCTCACTATATTTTCCTACTTCATTCATCCATATTTGTTGTCCCAAAACGTTAAATTAAGCAGATTCAAGATAAAATATGAATAACAGAAAAATCTAAGAAACACAAAGATTTAACGTGGTTCAGCTTTTGACCTACGTCCATGAATAGAAACGGTGAAAAAATTTCACTATAACCAAAAGAGATTACAAAAGCCTATTAAAAATCTCTCACCACTCAAATCTTAAATACACCTAAAATCTCTCAACCTAAAAATAAAAACTCTAACTGTCAAAGAATAATTCTATGACCAAATATTCTTACACTAAACAAAAGAGAAAAAAAAACTGTATATGAACGGGAGAAACCAAAGTGTGCGGCTGCTATACTCTTGCGCGGCTCTAACATATACATATAGCATATATAATGCTTTCTTCAAGTAAAATTAGGCAAAACCAAACCTGCCACAGCACTAAAACAAAGGGAAAGATATGGGCCTTGGGCCCAAACTTAAAAACATGCTTTTTGGGCTTAATTTGAAGCCACACGCCCAACAATATTATAGTGGAATCAGATTGAATTTGCCACTAAATTATGAACGGAAATAGTAGAAAATAGGTTAATATAAAAAGCTTAAAAAAGTATATAGATTAATTTTTAGTTGTAGAAATTAATAAATTATAACTTGTCAAGTTATGGTTTATAACCAGCTAAGTTATGGATAAACTTGTCAAATTATGGTTTATAACCAGACAAGTTATGGACAAAAACTGTGAATTATGGATAATAACCTGTCAAGTTATGGTTTATAACCAGACAAGTTATGGATGAAAACAGTAATTCGGCCTATTTATTAATTTATGTAAACTATTGGCCTATTAATTTTAATTCATCTCAAGTGTTGGCCCATTTCCCTATTTCTCCTAACTATGAATGCAACCACCACTAGTATTTTAATATGTACTCTACATAAGTATATAGTTATTTATTAAACTAAACTCTTAAAAGAATTTTTTTGGTTCATATGCATTCAAAAAATTAAGACAAATTTAATATGCACGTGCAAAGCACGTGCTTTTTACTCGTATGACAAGAAGTGAAATCCATCGTCTATTGTGTCGGAATCTTGTCCAAATCCTAAGTTGGGCCTTGTCTTGTCCGGTCCATAGGTGGCTTGTTAAGGCCGATACAATCTGGCCCTCGGAAAAATCTGTATAACAGTTGCATCATTAATGGGTCTAGTTTATTTACTAGTTTGGAGTAATTAAGGAGGGAGTCATAAAGGCAATTACATGTCAAAACTAGTTCTTTTATTATTATTAGTTGAGCTCCACATGCGATGCACGTGAGGAGTAAATTGCAATTTAAGTTGTAATTATCATGTCATTGTTAGAAACATATGAAATCCTTAAAAGGGAAAAAGTGAAAAAATGAAAAAAAGTTTTAGGCAGGAAATCAAAAAAGAGGGTCAAAAGAGGACTAAAATGAAGAAATAAGTAAATTTTAGAGCAAAAGGAACAAAAATAAAAAAGACTACAGTTTTAAGAGAAAAATTAAAAAAAAAAAGTAGTAAAAAAAGACCAAAATGAGGAAATAAATGAGTTTTAAGGTAAAAAAAATCAAAACTGGAAAAAATAAACTTAAAAAAAGAGTCAAAAATGACTAAAATGATAATATATCTGTTTAGTTCGCTGATTCGAGTTTTTAATTCAAGTTGAGATGTGATTTTATGTGAGAGTTTTTTATTGTAGCAAAAAAGTTAGATGTGATTGTTTATGAGAGCTTTTTACTGTAGCAAAACTCGAATTCTAAACTCAAATAAGCGAAATGAACGGGACTAAATTTTAGCGCAAAAGGAACAAAAAAGAAAAAAGTAAAGTTGCGGGGCATAAATAAAAAAAAGTAAAAAGTGATTAAAATGAAGAAATAAATAAGTTTTAGAGGAAAAAATCAAAATAAAATGATTAAAATGAAGAAATAAATAAGTTTTAGAGGAAAAGAAACCAAAACGAAAAAAAATAAAATTATGGGACAAATATAAAAAAGGGTAAAAAAAGACTAAAATAAAAAAAATAAATAATTTTGGGGTAACAGGAACCAAAACGAAAAAATGAAATTTCAAAACAAAAATAGAAAAAGAGGTAAAAAAAGAACTAAAATAAATAAATTTTATGATAAAATAATCAAAACCAAACAAATAAAGTTTAAGGAAAAAATAAAAAGAAGGTAAAAAAGGAGTTAAAATGAAGAAATAAATAAATTTTAAAATTAAAAGAACCAAAACGAAGAACAAAATAAAATCTCAAGACAAAAAAGGGATAAAAAACTAAAATAAATAATAAATAAGTTTTGAAGAAAAAATAAAAAAAATAAAAAATAAAAAAAAAGGACTTAAAAGAAAAGGAGGAGGGATGCCATTTCAACAAAAATTTTACCGTTTTGATTGAAATAGCAGAGGAATGTCAGTTTTTGACTTTTCCGTATACTGTATAGATGATTATCTATTATCATGGTCGTCATTATTATTATTAGAATAATATTAAATACACTAACTTAAATTTTAATTTTTTATATTAATTAATATGACATATGAATTGTCATTTATCAATAAAATATTTTTACATTAATTAATAAAATAAATTACATATACTAATAAAAAGATAATTATTCACATATTATATTAATTACTACATAAAAAATTTAAATTTAAATTAATATCTCTAACATTACTTCATTATTATGATTATGAGAGGACGATAATTCCATTATGTAAATACTTCCACCTAATCATCCAAACCGCACAAATGCATGAATGAGCAAATTTTATCTTTAGAAAAGAGTGCTGCTATTGGCTTCGTTTGGTAGGAATTTTAGGAGCCCAAAATCAATTGTCTATACAGCTAAAGTTATTTTTTATATTTAGTAAAAACGTAAAAAAGTGCTCCTAAAAGAATTTGCGGAGAATTTGAAGGTAAAATCAGAAGCAGTCTTTGGGCTACTTCTGATTCTAGATTTTGTGGCAATTTAAGAGGTTGTTCTTTTACATTTTTGAGTTAGGGTGATTTGAGTGATGATCTTGAGTTGAGTTTGAGTTATAACTTGAGTTGAAGTTGTAACTTGAGTTTGTGTTTGGATGTGCACATTGGAGTAATGATTTGAATTGAGAATCTTTTTGAATTTGTGTTTAGGTGGGTCAAAACTTAAATTTGTATTTAGATAGTATTTTAATAAAAACTCAATAGTGATGAAAAATTTTAATATGGTATATGGGTTGGTTTTATTCATCTTTTCATTGTGAATGCGTAGCAAAAAAATTATCTCAATCAGAATTAAAATGAAAAAGTTATGGTATTTTTAAGAATAGAAAAAATATTGTTCATTAACTTAAATTCGAGTTTATGAACTCGTGTTGAAGGGAAAACTTGAACTCAAGTTTAGCCCCAAACTCGAGTTCAAACTCAAATTTTACAAAAGAACATGAACTTAAATAAAGTTGTAACTCGAGTTTAATTTTTTTTTTTAATTTCGTTACAAAAAAATAACCCTTAAGAGACTCTTAAATGAAATTTTCATCATTATTTATTTTACCCCTTCTGAATGAAAACAATTTCATACCCAAAATTTTTTCTCTTCACGGTCCTGTTCTCTCTTCTCTCTCAAGCTCTCTCTCTCTCTCTCTCTCTGTTGTTCTCTCTTCTCTCTCTCTCTCTCTCGTCTCCCTCTTTGCTCTCTCTCTCTCTCTCCATGTTTCTCTCTCTTCCTATTTCTCTCTTTGTTCTCTCGGCCTCCCTCTGTGCTCGTCATTATATATTTAGATTTCATATCATGTCTATTTTGGTCATTTTACATACCAATAATAATTCAATCTCAAAATTTACTAAACGCTATTACACTAATTTTAAAACCAACAAAACTAATATAATTATTTTTTTGTAGATATTTGGTGCTTTTTTTCCTGATAGATATTTGGTGCTTTTTTTTTTTTTTTTTTTTTTTTTTTTTTGTAGAGTTCATATGCTGAGTTTCATTTTGTTTTTGGCAATTTTTTTGAAGGGGTGTTTAGAAGCTTCTTTTGGATTGTTGCCGCCCCAAATTCTGACGGAGTTGCTAGAAGTAAACGTTGGGTCGACTTTTTCTACATGGACGAAGATGATGGTCTGAATTTTACGGCAGGTTTGAAATTAACCTTTTAAAAAAAAATAAATGATTTTGACTCATTTAGTCTAAAATTACTTTTAAATTTATTTAGTTCAGAATCATAATTTAAAATTATTTTTAATTTACGTATATTTTTTATAAAAAAAATATTATAACGAATCATGACACGAATTTATCAATTAGATTAATTTTCAAAGTATTTATGATTTTTATAAGCTCTTTAAAATAAATCATCTCTTTTAAAAAGCCTTTTCATTTATATATTTAATTTTTTATTTATAAACAACAAAATAAAAATTTCATTCATATTCTCATTCTCATGTTACATTATTCTTTATAATTAGTACTTTTAACTTATTTATTTAAGTAGGCTCAAAAACTGTAAAAGTTTTTTTTTTCATACAATATCTAAATACGAATTAAAAATCTCTAATGTGTACGTTTAGTTTATGAATTAAAATTATGAGATTAAAATTATTTTTAATTTACGTGTATTTTTTATGAGAAAAAATATTATAATCATAATTCGAATCAGGTTTAGAACCAAGAACAAAGCGCACAGAAGAAAATAAGTAAATGCACTAACAATTAAAAACAGAGAATCAATAAAACAATCACACCAAGATTTAACGAGGTTCAGAGATTTTTTTTACTCCCACGTCCTCGGGTCAGGAGACAGCTTGTAAAGATCACTAATGGAGAATTACAAGTTTGATCTTGTTTGTCCTCCCCAAATTCTCAGACAAAGATTACTGATTTTCTCTCAAGGCCAAACGAAAGTCATACTGAACAAAATGTGCTCTCAATACAGTAAATTACAATGATAATATCCCTCTGCAACCTCTAGTCTGTTTATACAATGAGTACCAAAACTGAAACTGTAATATAATACTGTAATTGCAAGTTTTGCCCTCCTGTTTTCAGTTAAAGCATTCCCAACTGTTTTCAGTTAAAATGCTGATCTTGAACAGACTGATTTAGCACATCACCAATCACAGTATCATGCCATCTCACAGTAATATGTGTCATAAAATGCAGAGACATACAACAAGCAGTCCAGAAAGATATTTCCGCGCCGTAGAGTGGAACAGAAGCCTTGGATTAATCAGAGTTCAAAGTATTCCTGCATTCTGTTAACACAGGACATGGTTGGGTTTTTATTGCATAGCAAATTTGTGCCAGAAGATACCCTGAAAAGGTCAACAGAAGCACATATACCCAAAAGCCAGAGCCAAAGTGCTCCAACAACCACCCTTATAGAGTAGTCTTCATCCTTCTTCTTCGACCTGAAATTGCAACCAGCATTTTCACTTGCCATCTCATGCCACCTGATTGAGAAATCGGAACCACATATACATAACTGAATGAAAAATGGACACACGTTAGAATGAACTTGCCATTTGGTTTAATTGCATACCTATAAAGGCATTGGACGTTGACATCTAGTTTTGGATTTGTCGGTAGCTTTTCCATAAAAGAAAACCTTGATCTGCAGCACGAAATCCATTGGTTTATTAAATGTATGATGATATTTAACTGTTTGTTTTTTTTTTTTTTTTATATATGATTATAGAACAGATAGGTTTTGCAAAACATACCTCGACCGCTACATGTCCTATAGCAACTTATAATTTTGTGTTGCACATCCATCAGCATAAAAGTTAGAAACCTTATAACCATGTAGTTGAATTCAAGGGCTCTGAAAGGCCAGTAGATCTAAAATTAATATATCGAGCTATGCTAAAAGGTTAACATCATGACAATTGAACATCATGAAAAACAGAATACATTAATCTTGCAGAAATTTCTACTCCTCCAAGATCAATACTATCCTTCTACAAGTGATTCAAAAATCTAATTTTTGTGTACAAAATGAGAGAGAAATTCAAATGAGATTTACACTCTCACTTAAAATAAAAAGAACAGAAGCAATCACTTTGCTAGATGTGCACTTACTCTCCATTTTCCATCAATGTGGTCCCAGAACAGGTTATGCATCATGATGACTTGATCTAGTGAGACAGTCTGGAAATTTCCATCAAGTGTCCTTTTGTGGCTGCAAAAGTTCTTGGCCCTTGGCTATTTTAGTAGAGAAACATACAAACATGCCCCTGACAAATCTGAAAACTATAATATGTCATTAACATATAATCTTGAAACCAAAGAAAATTTGGAAAATCCAAAAATGAGGTGAGTAAAATTTCGTTTTCATGACTTACCATAAGAAAGAAATCATCTGGAAAGATCATCACAATGCTTGAGTCTCCGCACACATGGATAATACTTCTTCCAATTGGACATGTGTATGCTCATGAGGCTAGAGTCGAAAGAAAATATCATAGTGAGAGAAGGTAATGTATTGAAAAAAAAAAAAGTGGGGATTATGAAAATACATATGGGCCACAAGTTAACATAAGCTTTTGAAGCAAAGACTAAAAATATGCGAATAAGTTCAGAAATTTTGTGCATGAAAGGATAAAGTAAAATTACCAGAAAATGCTGGAGCATTATCCGCCTCATGGATCCAAGAGCCAAGCTTCATGACACCATTTTTCTGCTTCTGACGAGTTTCATTCGCTTGATGATGTTTCTCCATCGTCACTTTCGTCTTTCTGAATCCAAACACCATTTTTCTGCACGTACTTTTTATTGATTTGGATGTTTAGGACATGAGAAATCTTGTACCATTCCTTTCCGGTACCTTTTTGGACATTTCGTTGTAAAATTTTAGACTTTTTGACAGATAAATTTTGCAGTGGAGTCATTTGCAGGAAATCCGGGAGCGTTTCTAGGTTGTGACACTTGGTAATCTTCAAGGAGTGAAGACATGGCATAATTTTTGTCGGTGTCGTTGTTGTCATCCTGTATCCTTCCCACACTTTCCACTCCTCGATCCAATCAAACGTAAGCTTTTTCAATCTCGGAAAAGAAATAATGGATGGTTCGGATGGAGTATCCTGATCCCTTCTAGCTGTACCGTGGTCTTCTTCGTCTCTTTCTGTAATTCCAAGGAATTCTGGACCCACCTTCTTCAAGCTATCCAAGCAACAAATAACCAACGAAACAAGAGAAGGCAGTTTTCCTAGTGGGGGTAAAATCTCACATTTTGTACAAAAGTTTAGTTCGAGACTTGTCAAATTAGTTAGCGACATCATCCAAGTGGGGGACACAGTTGCACCTAGGTAGTCCGAGATGTCTAATGCTTTTAAGTTAGGATGTGGTTGCAAGGATTCCAGAATTTCAGTATCAGCATCAAGAATTTCTCCAATTTCATACAGCTCACCAGTTTCTCTAAAACGCAGTGTCAAGTCAAGAAGATGTTGCCAACTGCTGAGATTTATCTTCTCAGACTCATCAAGATTCCCCATGCTTGCGCACCTTTTAATGCAGAGAAAGCTTTGAAATTGAAGGTATTTCAGCATTTTCAGATCTCCGACATCAAGATATGTTTTTCTCTCCTTGGGCACCACCCACATATCTAGAGTTAGGAGACCAGTCAATTTTGCTATCCCTTTTGGCAGGCCCTCGAAGCGACACCCATAGATATATAGATTTTTTAAGTTGACCAATTTTGCAATCTTCTCTGGTAGTCTTGGAAGTGAACTGCAATTACCCAATCTTAGAGTCTGAAGATTATAAAGATTAAACAATGTGCCAGGCAATTCCTTCAAATTAGTGTTGCCAGACAAGTCCAGATATCTTAAATGTTTCAATAAACCAATATCCTCTGGTAAACTTTCAATGTAGCAGCGATACAAATTTAACGTCCGAAGACGTGTCAGATGAGAAAACAACAACATTCTATCAACATGTAGTTTGTCGGTGTTTGAGTAAATGTAAATTGTGCGCAAATTCTTTGCATTGTGCCTTAGGGTAAGAAAACGGTCTTCAGATCCAACCACTAAGGTCAAGTGACGAGTGCTTTCATCTACTTCCTTTTTATTCTCTTCAATACCATCAACTTCTATCAGAACGTATTCACTACCCATAAAAAATTGAGCAAAGTCATGAACTATGTCATGCATGTTGCATTTAATGGATCCATAGAATTCATCCTCTTTGAAATCTTGAAAAAATGACCGCATAGCTAAACTTTCAAAACAATCTCGACCTTCTTTCTTGGAATTTATTGTTTGACTTAAATAACCTTGTGACATCCACATCTCGATCAAGTCATCTCTTCCAATATTATAATCTTTAGGAAATACCGAACAATATAAAAAACAACGTTTTTGGAGAGGAGTTAGATCGTAATAACTAAGCAGAAATGGAGCAAAAATTTCCCTAACTTTAACATCTTTCGACTCCCACAGTTCACTGCACAAAATGTCCTCCCATTGACTTATGGTCTTTCTAAAGCGCATGAGACTCCCTAAAGTTTTAGCAACAAGGGGCAAGCCACTTGATTTTCTTGCAATTTGCCTACCAATATTTTCTAATTCTGCGCACTCCTCTGTTGTTCTTTCCATGAATGCCAATTGGCTAAAAATTAACCAACAATGCTCTTCAGACAATCTTTCCAGACTAATCTGGTGTGTGGCTGCCCCCATCATGATCGAAACCTCTTGCTTTCGGGTGGTCACCAGTATCGTACTCCCTATAGCACCATTTTGAAGAGCTACATGTAAAGTTTCCCATCTACTGTAATCTTCAAGCCATACATCATCCAGGACGAGAAGAAATCTCTTTCCGCAATCTTGACCTCCTCGAAAGGATCTGAGACGCACACCCAAATTCGCTTATCAAAGTGGGTCTTAATCGTCTCATCATTATAAGCTAGCTGGGCAAGAGTAGTTTTTCCGAGACCGCCCATCCCCACAATGGGGATGATATCAAGGCGTCTCTCATCATCACTGCTCTCACTCAACAATTTGCTTATTAACAGACTCTTATCCTCATCTCGACCTTGAACTTTGGTTTCATCAATAAGGAAAGTAGTCTGTCGATGCTCAGGTCGTTCAACGATCCTCTTTATGTTAAGATTGTATTTATCTTTATCTTTGGCAATCCTATCCAGGTCTTGGTTCAGTTCTTTGATTTTGAGAGCAATGTCACGACGCAAAGTAAGTCGTTTAACTCTGGTAAAACAGAAGCAAAAAGAGGGCATAGGAAAACACACCTTCTTGTTTGATGAAGAAGCATTGTTTTCAGCTTCCTCTTCTTTCTTGATTTTGAATTCAAGAATGGCAGTGTTCCACTCGTCCAGAACATCATCGATGCCGTGCGTCGCATTGTTGAGCTTATCCAACCATCTCTTTAGACTCGCATCGTTCAGTTGCTTCTACTCAGCATCCTCAAGCACTGCTTGAATGTCCTCAAGATTTGTCTTGAGGTTCGCAACATCTTCATCCACACCTTTGACCAGCCTCACTTCCTCTTCAATCCGCTCAAGAGCCATGGAACCGAAATGCTCAATGAGTAATGAGACTAGAGCTTCAGCCATACTCAGATTCGGAGCTATTTTCACAACGGCACTATACTTCTCTCTGTGAACGATTCAGTGACAATAGAGGAATTGCTTGTGAAAGATCTGGACATAAAAATGGATGTAGGAGTTAGGAGCTCTGATTAGAGATATTAAATAATATTAAGGCTAGCTCTAATCCAAGAGGATCGGGGAAAAAAAGAGGAAAATTTCTTGCTAATACGGCAGCCCTAATAAATAATAATAAAAAAAAATTCTTCTTTAATTTTCTTTATATTATATAAATAAACAAAAAAGTAAGAAAAAGTCTTCTTTGAATTTGTTTAATATGATGGTGCAACTTGCATGGTATCTAATCACATAGTGTGAATATTTTTTGCTATTTGATTGTGCTGCCACATTGAAATATTGTATCTACTCGCATAGTGTGAATATTTTACCGCTAGAATGAGTTGGAACCTTATCGGCACAAAAAAAAAAAAAAAAAAAAAAAAAAAAAAAAAAAAATATTTGAAAAAAAATTTTAAAAAAAAAAAAAAAAAAAAAAAAAAAAACACTAGTTGATGAATGACTTTATACAAAAAAAGGTCATTAATGTCTAAGTGAGACATTAAGTAACAGACTATAGAAAATGTATGATTTCTCGATGGTTTGAGTTTCCTGGTGTGGGTTTTAATGAAGGTTTTCACGATTTTTTTTGGCAACTAATAAAAAATGAGTGGATATTTGTTCAAAAAAGAAACGCACACATAAATTATAACTAGTCTGTATATATTTAATATTTCATTTGTAATTTTTCAATGCAACCGCAAACTTGTTAGAATGAAAATTTTGAAACCTGCAGTTGATAATGATGCACCTACAACTTGCAAGGAAAGTTGACTAAATCATAATAATTTTGGGTATTGATTTTGTCGCCACATTTAAATATGTTATCTACTCACATGGGGTAAATATTATACATATAAGATGTTGGAACTTCATCATCCAAAAAAAAAAAAAAAAAAAAAAAAAAAAAAAAAAAAAAAAAAACAAATGAAAAACAAGAGATAGTTTACCTCTTTGAAAAAATTTTGGATAGACGTTATTACTATGACATGAATCTACAAAGAACAAAAGAGAAAAACGGCGGTGAATGGTGGATTGATCTGATGATGTCATCTGAATTTCAGCAGTGAAAATGTCAATCCAAAATTATAAAAGTCTCCTTGTAATCACATCTCAGATTCGCACATTCTAATAAACCTGAACATTAGCGTTTATATACAATTTGGAACACAATTAATAAAGAAAAGCGAGGCAACTACATTACACTTGTCAATTTAAACTTTCATGAGTTACCAGATTACTCCACTGATGAGTTGATAATTATAGTGCCTTGAGCTTTTATCAATAACTCGTTTAGTTCGTTGATTTTAGCTTTTAATTCGAGTTGAGATGTGACTTTATGTGAGAGCTTTTTACTGTAATAAAAAAATTAAATGTGATTGTTTTTAAGAGCTTTTTACTGTAGCAAAACTCGAATTCTAAATTCGAATCAGTTAAATGAACGGGACCTAAGTGTCCACGAGCTTCATTCGGAATTTGCGAGAGAAGCAATTGTGATTTTAGAGTATAGTCCCATCGGCAGTGTTTTATTTTTTTATTTTTTTATTTTTTTTTATTTTTTTTCAACTGAGTATCTAGGAATAAACTTCCCTACAACGTAAGAGGTGCTTTCTTCATATTGCTGTTATTGCTTGATTTAAATCCACAACAGAAGAAACTAGTTCTATGATCCAAATTTCAACAGAAGAAAAAAAAAACTACATTTTTGATCCAAGTGCATATGTAAAACGCAACTTCCCGTGCAATGAGCTAAAAGGAAAAACTGAAGCATCAACACATTTTGGTATGCTAGCCACTTTACTTTCATTTCTTGCATTTCCTCATTGGTAGATCAAAGGAAAATGACAAAAATAACAACACAGTATTATTTTGTAGGAAATAAGGAAATATGTCCAAAGTAGCCAAGTTGAACATCTAAAAAAGCTAGTTGAAGAAGAGTAGTTACCTGAAAACGTTGGGCTAAGATGTTACAGAACTCAATTTGATGCAACAAAAAAGAGGAGCCCGAATTCTCTATGATTGTTGTAAAATTTTCCACAAGTGCACGGGTCGCGAAAGTAATAAAATGACTAAAAAGTCGAATATCGTCCCCATAAGGATTGAATTTACAGGAATTAAACTAAGTACCGTAAGTGTTCGTGACTAAATTTTATTTAGGAGTGAATTAAGTAATTGAAGCAAGAAAAGTAAATTAATTTAACTATTAAAGCTAGAACACAAGATCTTATTAACTAAATATCGAAACTATGAGTGAAAATAAAAATAATAATAGAGTTCTAGGGTCTTGACTGTGCTTCGCTCTCCATATGTCTTCCTATTTAGTGGTTGCTAATTAATTTAAGGGTTAATTCAATAATAGCACTCATGAATAAATGATTATTAATTTTAGCACAACTTTTGTATACTTTCACAATTAGCATCGCCATGTCAACAAAAATTAGGACCATACCATTTTTACTTGAGTGAAAATGACAATTGTGTCTCATTTCAGCTTTAAAGCCTTGAATATATATTATGAAGCCCTTTATAATTCAAATATTCAAAGTAGAGAGAGGAGGAGGAGAACATATGCAGGTGTGTACAGAGACCAAGAAACCCCAATGACCACCACCGTCTACCACTGTCTACCACCTTGAGCACCGATGAACACACGACAGCGAGAACCCACGACAGTGAGTACCCACACAATGAGAACACACAAACCCTGAATCACGCGACAAGAACCCACGAACCTTTGCCGGTGAAATCAACGCCTAACTCAGAAGCACGAACCGAGGAAACCTCACCCTCCTAAAATTCTTTGCCGGAGAAATCAATCACGAAACAGACGAGGTCAATGGCGGATTCCGAGACAAAGGTGAAAACTTTGTTGGCTTTCCTTGTTTATTTGTTTTTTTCTTAGGTATTTATTGTTTTTTTTTTCTTTTACCATTTGTTGTCGTCTTAGATGGAAAGAAAGGTTTTGGAGGAAGAGATAAACATAGATAAGGTCAGTTATTTGAAATTTTTTATTGTCATTGTGCTCCTTATTTGGTCTGTGACTTTGCCTGATGGCCGATCATATCATTATGACCTGTCAGTAATTGTATTATGACCGGTCATAAGACAGGCACAGCATGCGGTCAAAGTACTATGACCGATGGTCATAATTCTATGACCGGCCATCATGCAAGCATGCTCATAGTGTGACTGCCTGACTGATGAGCCTGCGATTATAGTATTATGACAGTTGGTCACAGTACTGTGACCGTACTATGTGACTATCTTATGACTGATCATCAGTCATAACACTAAGAGCGAGCTTACATGATGGGCGGTCATAGAATTATGACCGTCGATCATAGTACTAAGACCACTCAATGGTCAGACTCTTAGTGTGTCAGTCATAGTACTTTGCTTAACAAATTTGTTTGGTTTTCTTGTTTTTTTTTTGTTTTTTGTTTTTGTTTTTGTTTTTTTTTTACCATTTTTTGCTATCTTAGAAGAAAAGAAAGGCTTTAGAGGAAGAGATGTCGTTGATAGAATGTGACATCATAGTCAGACGATATCTTCACAGGAGCTTCTCCGTCTTCAACAACGTATCTTAAGGACAAACTTTATCCTTGTGGCCGAATCCCAAGCACATTTCTCACCAAATCTATAAGATGAATATAAGTTGTGTTGGTGGGGACCAATATCCCCTTCATTTCACAACCGACGTATCTCAAAGTACAGTCCTAATATCCATTGTACTTGATGAAGACGTTCAATCCAACTGTCATTCTTAAATAATTTCAAAAACAATAACTGTTAATCAACATGCAATTACTCCTAGTCGTCATCGAGTCATTAGAAATGGTCAGTCATACCACTGTGTAGTGGCTGGTCATAAGGCAGTTACAGTGTGCCAGTCATAACACTATGGGCCATTTTAGTCATAATATTATGACCGGACGGTCATATCACTATGGCTGCCTTACAATCATAATACTATGACCTGTCATTTTGACTCATATTGTTATAATTTAACTCATAGGCAATGACTCATACTGTAATGACTGACTGGTCATAGTATTATGACCGGACATATAGCACTATGAGTGATAATACCATGACT
Organism: Morus notabilis; assembly: GCF_000414095.1. NCBI lineage: Eukaryota > Viridiplantae > Streptophyta > Magnoliopsida > Rosales > Moraceae > Morus > Morus notabilis. The sequence goes on from NW_010362783.1 coordinate 275,259, forward strand.
CCCAAGGTCAACTATGTCTTTGACGTGTTGGTCGTTACAATCAGTCTACATATAAGTTATAAACCATCAAAAATCTCAAATTGACGAATGACATTTTCAATTCCTATCACATTAAAATAAAAGCATAAACACTTAATTTAAGTTTTCTCACTTTTTTCCCTTTTTTCTTGTGTTTTGTTTGGTTTTCTTCAATATGCACTTTCCTTGGATGAATCATGTGGAAATTATGTGATTGTCAAGATGGAATGAGATGTGTTATTTTTTTTCCCGCAAAGGAAGGCAGTGAGAATCATGAGATTGATATTGGTGTTGCAGAGATGTGAAGAAAATTGCAGAGGTTTTCTTTTCTATTATAGTCTTACTTTTTCATAAAGTTTCACTTCCTTCAATGAACTCCTATTTTCTTTACCTATAAAAAGAGAGAATATAGGTAAAAATTGGGCTGCCGAGCCCAGCCCCGACGACTTGGATGGGAATTTCAGGCCGAGTAGGACTGATCGTGTAAGGAGAAAGGTTAGCTTGACTCAGCCTTAAAGCCTCAGGGTTCAGGGCCGGATTGGGCAGACTCAAAATTTATAAGATATTTTACGAAAAAAATTAAAAAAGATGTGTTTGGTTCGGCTTGACTAGCCCGAATAAAATTTCGAGCTTAAAACCTAGTCCGACCTGACCCGAACATTAAAGTAGCCCGGACTGAGGTAGGACTAACAGTGGCTTAGTTTGGTAGTGTTGTAGAGTTTAGAAAAATTTACTTTTAGTTGTGTTGATGGCAAAAGTAACTGTTATAAAAGCAGTCAAGTATTTGGTAAATTATAATTATAGTAGCTATGCTGGTTCTAAAATCAGTGAAATAGCGTTTGGTAAATTATGAGATTGAATTGTTGAGGATAGTTAAAAAATTACGACTATATTATATTACACTATAATATAATATATATAAGTACAATATAATATATATTTATTATTCTATTAAATATAATATAAAACTATTATTATATAATATATTATATAATTATGATACAAAATATAATAATATTATTAAAATAATAATTGAAATAATTAAAAATAATGATCATATTATATTATATTATAATATAACATATATAAGTACAATATAATGTATATTTATTATTATATTTAATATAATACAATAAAACTATTATTAAATAACATATTATATAATTATGATATAGAATATAATAATATTATTAAAATGGTTAATATAATTACAATATTATAAAACATATTATAATATTACGT
>NW_010362783.1:276660-278043 GCF_000414095.1 Morus notabilis
ATTATAATATTATTATAATATCATATTATATGATAAAATAATAATATTAGAGTTATAAATATAATTATGATATTATTTATTACAATATTACTATTATATTATATTATATTATATTACATTATATTACATTATGAGTTTAAATTTTAGATTGAGAAGATTTTAAATTTTAAATTTCATTAGGGGTATTATAGATATTATGAAAGTTTCATTAATTGTACTATGCTGATTTCCGCACAATCTAAAAGTTAAAGTTGTCTTTAGGCTGCTTCTAATTTTAACTGTATATTCTTGAAAAATTCTTTAAAAAATACTTTTGATGAGATTTACCAACTACTAAAATTAACTTATGCTACAAGCAGAAGCTGATTTTAAAAGGGAAAAGCAATATCAAACTAAGCTAGTGTCAGGCCTCAAACCGGTCCGTTTAATTAGACTCAAATTTATAACTCTAAAAGAGAATAAGTAAATATGTGTTAATCTGTTTATCTCTCTTTATTTTTTAATTATTTTTTAGTTGATAAGCTTCTTCTTGGATTGTGTGTTCTTTTTTTTTTCCCTCAGTTCGTCAACTAAGCGACTAATTAGTGGTGTTAACGTTTGGTTCATGGATTCAGAATTATGATTCAGAATCATTCTCAGTTTATGTGTGTTTTTTGTGAGAGAAAATACTTTAGTTTTTGTTTTTTTTTATCTGGTTCGAAGCAATTGTTGCCGTTTTGTAAGTCGCTCTCACCCTTGATCCAATACCATAATAACACGTAGATGGCTTAATTCTAACCAGCAAAACCTTTTTTTGTACTAGTTATAAGCACCCCTCCCGCGTGCGTTCTTTAGATTTTTAATACAAAAAATATCACATAATAAGGGTTCGTTTAGTTCGCTGATTCGAGTTTTTAATTTGAGTTGAGATGTGACCTTATGTGAGAGCTTTTTACTGTAGCAAAAAAATTAGATGCAACTGTTTCTGAGAGCTTTTTACTATAGTAAAATTTAAATTCTAAACTTGAATCGGTGAAATAAACAGAGCTTAAATTATTTATAAGATACATATAAAATGAATTATCTTAGATAGAGCAAAGTGAGAAAAAAATTATAAAAATATTTTGTAAGAAAATTAAATTACAAGGACACTTGGCCAAAGATTATAAAACACTAAAAGGCCAAAAGAAGAATAGAAATAAGAAAATGTAAAAATAAACAAAAGAAAGAGTAGGGATAAGAAAATGTAAAAAATAAAAATAAAAGAGAGACATAAGAGGTTGAGATGTGGCAAAAGAAAGAACAATATTTTTGCTTCTTTTATGTATATTAGATACTAATCATGTTATATGTTAGATTAGACATTGCAAAACCTTCTGACACAATTACATAATACCTCTTTCC
>NW_010362783.1:278067-341699 GCF_000414095.1 Morus notabilis
TTCCCTCAGATAATCAACTATAATAATAACTCATGCTATCTATTAGCAAATTTGTTTGGCCGATCGAGAATTTTAATCCATAAAGATATGTGGTGCGCGTTTATCTAAGTACAGATTTTTTCTTTCTTTTTAAGTTTTTTTATTGAACGTGTGAGGCGTTTTACTAATTCTTAAACATATATATATATATATATATCATATATAGACCTTTTTAAAATTTTTAAAAACAGACGATGTATATAAAAGTCTAGAATTATAATGTATACAGAATTTCTTTAGCGAATTCTTGTTATATGTGTTCGTTATAAAAGTCTAGAATTCTAATGTATGCTAAGAATAAATAGGAAATAACTAATGAATAACACTCAATGGATCTTAAAGAATTTAGTTATAAGGATACTTTGTTAGGTTGAAACCAACACAAGACTCTGAAAATTGAAATGAGAAAGATTACAATCAACACAACAGATTTTATCGAGATTCGGACAAAGAATTTACCCTACGTCCCCGTTAAGCTCTCTCACAAGAAACTCTTCTACTATTAGATTAAAGATTACACCCACACAACTCACAAACCCAGAGAGATAAACAATCCACTCGAAAACAGCTGCAAGAAAGAATCCCAATAACGTTTACAGGAGAAAAACCCTAGAAAGCTCTCTATTTTTCTCTCAACAACCAAAATGCACAAATTCTCTCTTTCTCTCTCTACAAGTTGTTTTCGACTCTCTCTAAAAGTGAATCGAATTCTCTCGAAGAAGCCAGAATAAACTTATACACTAGAAGTCGAAATAGTCAACACCGACTCATTAAGCAATCCACGTGTGCATCTGTGATTGGTTGTACACTAGCTCTCCCTCTTGCAAAACGGCAAGTCATTTTGATCTAATAGTGAAGCTGATAATTAGATTACTGTCGTTTTACTTGGAATTACTCCTTCATACAAAAAATTTGTTTTTCATTATTGGTCATTGTTCTTTTTTTCGTGCTTATTTAAATAATGTACAGACTAATTATCAATCATAAATTATTTAAGCAAAATTTTTAATTCTTTAAAAAATATAGAAATAAAGAGTACGAAGCAAGTTGTATAAAAAACATACAATAAGCGCAGTCCCTCTCTAGTAATAATGACAGGAAGTAAAAATCATATATATGTGAGTACGACAATCCTAAAGGAATAATATAAAATTGTGTGCAGTTTGGTTAAATTCAATATAGATGGCCTTAATATAGAGAGAAGTATTCACAATTAGAGAGTAAGAATAAAAATTTGCTTCTCTAAGAAGAATTGCTCAAAAATCATATTTCACAGAAAAATATTATGTCAATTAACAATCTTATTTACAAAGAGAAAAAAAGTCACTTTAGTACCATGTGTTGTTATAATATTAAAATGGTATCTTTACATTTTTTTTAAAAGTATGATCATGATATCTTGAAACCTTTTCTCTACAACATGAAGTCATTTTTCTATCATTTTTCTCCTTTTTTTTTTTTAAATGGTCAAGATAACAAAGATAGTAATATAATCCTTGTGTTCAAATATTAAAGATAACTTATGTTCAAATATGATATGTTGAAAAAAAACACACGATTTCAACTTTATCAACTATTACTTCCCTAAAAAAAAAAAAAAAAAAAAAAAAAAAAACTTTTTTAAAAAAAAAAAAAAAAAAAAAAACCTTTATTAACTATTACAATATATATATATAAACTTTTTTTTTGGTTGAAAGTCACATGTATCAACTATCAACTTTTCAACATTCCAACATATAGAATTGATATAAGTCACATATATCAACTATTTCAATTTTCTCTTAATGCCCATTTTTTTATTGCCATTTAAATTTTTTGACAGTACACTTACATACATAAACGGCCTATATAATACAGCTTCTATAACAATTATAAAAAATAAAAACAAAATAAAAAAAATAAAAAAAAACAGCTAGACTAATCCACGCAGGATCGTGTGAATCACGATCGGGATAGAAAGCTATATTCTACCTTGTGTACCTACTCTACAGACTTTTAAATGTCATTTTGCTAACATCAATCTCAATCCACTGGGAAAAAATCTCTGCTTCATAAGTTCTTTTTACAACAAAAAATGAAACCAATAATGATCGATTAATGAGAAAAAACGGCTCGTTCACTTCGTTGATTCGAGTTTGTAATTCGAGTTGAGATGTGATTTTATGTGAGAGTTTTTTACTGTAACAAAAAAGTTAGATGTGACTGTTTCTGAGAACTTTTTACTGTAGCAAAACTCAAATTCTAAATTCGAATCGGTGAAGTGAACAGGGCCAGAGTCCTGTTTGGTAGAGGGATTCATTCCCTGATTCGAATCATGATTCGTGGTTCGCTACAGTATTTTCTCTCACAAAAAATTTACGTAAATCGAAAATAGTTCGAATCACATTGTTTAAATCCTCCAACCAAACGTCCAAGATCAACAATTATGTTAGACAATCATGCAAATTAAAATCCAGTTGAATGACCTAACAATCGATTAATCAAAAAGTCATATTTTCCTTCTTCTTTTTTTAGCGGAAAATCATGTTTTCTTTTTAAACATAGGAACATCAGAAAATGGTGAGAAAAAATAACATTAATTATTTTTCACTGCTTTCTTCCCAAGCCTAGTTTGCTTCGATCATGAAATCCCATAACCAAACCAGTCCAATGCAAGCCGAAAAAGAAAATGCATTACTATGCAGAAAAGGTGAATCTAGATCATGTGAATGAAGCATATAGATTTCAACTTTCAAGGTTTTCTAATTAATCAGCCCAAATATAGACTTTATTTTCAATGGTTTTCTATTTTTTTATGAGAGAAAAATAATGTAACAAATTTAATTTTGACAGTTAAACCATGATTTTTAATTTCGACAGTTAAAATTCAAATTTTTTATAAGAGAAAAATAATGTAACAAAATTAATAATTTAATTTTGAGTATATAAAACAAACGAATCTTTAATATCAAGTAGAGATTAAAGCATATTCTGTAAGAACCCCTTTCGAAAAATGACAAGTTAATTTCCTTCATGAATGAGAACAAACACACATGAATAAATATTATTGGACACTAATAATACTTGACACTACCCACTAATCAAATATGAATTCTGCGCGTGTTTCAAATTGTCCCTTCACGCTTAAACAACAATACACCCCTAAAGTAATCATGTGTAAAGATTACAACTGATTTTTGCAGCTTTAAGATTTGAATTCTGCCTTTGAATTCGTCTTTGTAGCAATAATCTGTGAAATGATGCACAATTGATGACTTTCGAATTTCAAAAATGTCAAAAATAGTGGTTGCCTGGGGACGTGATAGCTAGTGACGGACGGCTCGACCGCCAGATTTGAATATAGGTTTTTCTAATATTAATGGTCAGTCAACAAAATGTATTTAATACGTCCTCAATAGAATTTGTAGAGTATTTACTCACCAAAAAAAAAATAAAATAAAATAAAGCTATAAAAAATAAAAATAATAATAATAAATTAGTAAACGATGCAGCACTTTCCTTTCTATCGGTGGTTTTTTTATTCCTTGCAAAACTCCAAAGATACTCCACTATTACAGTGAGTACAGTTAGCACTAAAATTTCTAATTTAACCATTATTTGTTTTAACCTATAAATTACGTAAAGTAACCTATAAATTATAATTTCTAAAATTTTAATATTATTGTGTAAAGTAACCTATAAATTATAAAAAAAAATCTATAAATTATTATTGATATAAAATAAATTTTAAAATAATGATAGAAATAAAATAGTATTATTTCTTTATAATCCGTTCATTTTACCGATTTAAGTTTATAATTTAAGTTTTATTATAGTAAAAATATCTTAAAAATAATCATATCTAACTCTTTTACTATAGTAAAAGATTTTTATATAAAATTATATTTCAACTCAAATTAAAAATTTAATCAGCGAATTAAACGGATCCTAATACGCATTCTAATATGTGAAAATTTCTCATTCTTTATTTCCCTTCTAGAAGAGTGAGGAGTCCGGTCCAACAAAGCAACTTAAAGCAAGGTCAACTTCCTCATGGCTTCGTCGTGAGATTAAAATTCTAGACACCCAAGCCCATTATATGCTTATAAACCTTATGTCCTTATCTCCACCAAACCACGTTAGTCCAATTAAAACACACCACGTGTCAAACGCGAGTCAATTTAATTCTTTTAGAGAGCCGATGACGAATCCTTTGATGGACTAATTTAACGTCTGTTTCTATCACAAGAATAACGTGGCATCATCAGATTTGTTGATACATATTTGACTCGACTATAAGCAAGCACAACTTTGACCATTAATACCATGTGCTGCATTTGATTCAATTAAAAAGAGACCCATATTTAACTCTTTGTAAAACTCTAGAAGTATTCATAATCACATTTAATTTTGTTTGTTACAATTTATTTTATTAATTTAAATTTAAAATTTGAGTTTTAATACAGTAAAAAATTTTTAAAAATAATCACATCTAATTTTTTTTATTACAGTAAAAAAATTTTACATAAAGTCACATCTCAATTTAAATTAAAAACTCAAATCAACGAATTTAACGGCCTATGTATGTTCTTGGTAGCTAGGTTTCACGTGTTAACATTATACCAACCAAAGCTGATCACCGTTGGGTAGAATACTCATCTGGATCTGAAAATGACGTGCCAGACAATTTTAAATGTTAGTCAAATTATTTAAAGGGCTAAACGGTAAAATAACGTGATTTAGAAAATAGGCTGAGTCCTGAGACAAACAAAATAATATTTTACTTGGTGATGGTAATAATGTAAATTAGAATTGTAATGCATATATATATATATATATATATGTGTGTGTGTGAGTGTGAGTGTGTCCAAATGGTGATCTAATTTGGAAAACCAAGAAAAAGAAGATCAGCTTACTCAACCATCATGGCTAGCAGAATCCTTCCCATCTCAAAGATTGCAATTCTGTCCCTCTTCATTTGCGTTGCCCTAGTTTCGGCAGATAAAGAAGAAGAAGAATATGGGCTCGTGAGAGACGGGGATGATAAAAAGCATTTTCTTGGCCACAAAATGGAAAAGCTCAGCCACTTCCGGTTCTACTGGCACGACACATACAGCGGCAAAAACCCTAGCGCCGTGACGATAGTAAAACCGCCGGCCAACCATACAACTATGACCGGGTTCGGAACGGTGACCGCGTTTGATGATCCGTTGACCGCAAAGCCAGAGCTGAGCTCCAAGTTGTTGGGAAGGGCCGAAGGGTTTTATGCAGTATCTTCACAAGAAGAGTTTTCCCTGCTGATTGCGATGAACTTTGTTTTTCTTCAAGGAAAGTACAATGGCAGTACTATTTCTATTTTCGGGAGGAATCGCGTCCCCGACAAGGTTCGAGAGTTGCCGGTCATCGGCGGCAGCGGACTTTTCCGGTTTGCTAGGGGTTATGCTCAGGTCAGCACTTACAGCTATGATACTGCCTCTGGGGACGCCGTGGCTGAGTATAATGTCTATCTACTCCATTATTAAACTAAAACATGCATGTGGCCACGCCGTTGTTGCTTTGTTCACTGTTTGTTTAATTTCCTTTTGTCTTGGCTTTCAATAAAATATATTTACTTTCAGTTGGCGATTTTATATAAGAATTTTTAATAATTACATTTCTATCCATGTTATGTTCACCCATTAAATATATATGATTAGTCCTTTTAATAACTTGTTTGGTTGGAGGATTCGTTCTCTGACTCGAATCATAATTCATGGTTCGCTACAGTATTTTCTTTCACAAAAAATACACATAAATCAAAAATGATTCTAATCGCATGATTCTAATCCATGAACCAAACAGGCTTAGACAAACTAATTAGTAGTGGGGTTCACTTGTGCTTTTTATTAACTAGTCTGTATGCTCTTACAACTTCCACAATATATGGGATTGTCATTCTATAATTTAAGGGCCCGTTTAGTTCGTTAATTCAAGTTGAGATGTGACTTTATGTAAGAGTTTTTTACTGTAGCAAAAGAGTTAGATGTGATTATTTTTAAGAGTTTTTTACTATAATAAAACTCAAATTGGTAAAATGAACGGAGCCTAAAAATGTCATGTCATCGTATTCAATGGTTAAAGATTTTGTGGGAGAATTTCCCCAATAATGAAAGTGGAGCTGTAGGAGCCATATTATTAATAGTGTAGATGAATTTTTAGATATTCGATCTACATAAAATATCAAAATAAATTTTGTATCAAACTTAAGTACATAAATGAAGACTTATAAAAATGAAACACAAAACTCAGAAATGGAAAATTTTATGGAGGCTAAACGTGAAAAAATAAGGTAAAATAATAAAGTTTTTAAGTACACTAAAGAAGCTAGCTGGGCCCGGGGTGACGGCGGCCCCTCTGGCCTTAACTAGCTACATCTCTATTATTATTATTTTTTGTAAAGAGATTACTGGTGCTATTATTTAAAAATTTTCAAGATCCACCAATAGAATTAAAAGAATTAAACTCAATTATAATTAAACTAAAAAGATGATTTATGTATAATTCATTAATGTTTTTAAAGACAATAGGTTCGTTGAATGACTTCTTGTGAATTAAGAAGCAGTTAATATCAAGTAGAACATTAATCGGTTCCCGTTTTCCCAACTCCAGAGTATGTTCCGCATGCTACGTGTAGAGCAATAAAAGGAGCAGTCTCACTTTTTTCCCAATTAAATAAACATAGATCCGCTGAAAATTGTGAATTCGAGTTTTTAATTTAAGTTGGTATGTGATATTTTTTAAGAGTTTTTAAATATAGTAAAAAAAATTAGACGTGATATTTTTTGAGTGTTTTTAACTGTAAAAACGTAAAAATAAAAACTCAAATCAGTGGAATGAATGAGGCCAACAAACATTTTTGGGATGTTCTTTTACCTAACTCAAATCACACTCAAACTTTTTACTACAATATTTTTTCTCACAAAAATTTAAATTACTTTTTTACTACAATGTTTTCTCTCACATATTAAACTCAAATTCATCGGGACTTGTTTATTTCACCGATTCGAGTTTTATTACAGTAAAAAATTTTCAGAAACAGTCAATCTAACTTTTTTACTATAGTAAAAAGTTCTCACATAAAATTATATCTCAATTCAAATTAAAAACTTAAATTAGCGAACTAAACGGATCAGTTTTACAAAAGAATATGCCCTTTGTCTTTTTTCCGTGTGGAACCGATGCTGAGCGCAGCCGGTAAAATGCCGAGAGTGATGGCGGCGAAACATGAAAAAATAAGGTAAAACAATAATTTTTAGGAGAAAGAGGGAAATAGGCCAAAACTTGAGATGAATTAAAATAAATAGGCCAATAGTTTACATAAGTTAATAAATAGGCTAAATTACTGTTTTTATTCATAACTTGTCTGGTTATGAACCATAACTTGACAAGTTATTGTCTATAATTGTCCATAAGTTGTCTGACTATGAACTATAACTTAACAAATTTATCCATAACTTATCTGGTTATGAACCATAACTTGACAAGTTATTACCTATTAACTTTTATAACTAAAAATTAACCTATATATTTTCTTAAATTTTTCATATTACCGATTTTCTACTATTTTCCATAATTTTTTAAGTACACTAAACAAGCTAGCTGGGCCAAGGGTGATGGCGGGCCCTTTGGCCTTAGCTAGCTACATCTCTATTATTATTATTTATGTTTTTGTAAAGAGATTATTGGTGCTATTATTTAAAAAATTTCAGGATCCATTAAACTCAACCATTATTAAACTAAAAACACATGATTTATGTATAATTCATTAATGTTTTTAAAGACAATAGGTCCTTTGAATGACTTGTTGCGAATTAAGCAGCAGTTAATATCAAGTAGAACATTAATCGGCTCCCGTTTTCCCAACTCCAGAGTATGCTCCGCATGCATGCCGTGTAGAGCAATAAAAGGAGCAGTCTCGCTTTTTTTCCAATTAAATAAACATAGGTCCGCTTGAAACTTATAACAAACATTTTGGGATATTCTTTTACCGAATCACAATTACAATTTTTTATTATAATATTTTTTCTCATAAAAATTTAAATTATTTTTTTACTACAATGTTTTCTCTCACATACTAAATGCAAGTTCATAACTCAAGTTTGAGAAAAGAACATACCTTTTGGGCTCATTTAATTCGTTAATTCGAGTTAAGACGTGACTTTATGTGATAATTTTTTATTGTAATAAAAAAGTTAAATGTGACTATTGTTGAGAATTTTTTACCGTAACAAAACTCGAATCGATAAAATAAATGAGACACTTGTCTTTTTACCACGTGGAACCGATGTTGAGCGCAGCCGGTAAAATGCCGATTCTAATGGCAAAAAATGGAAGCACATTCTGTAAGAACTTCTTTTGAAAAATGACAAATAGGTTTCCTTCATGAATGAGAACAAACACACAATCGTACACGAAACCATAGTATATTTTTGTATGCTGCGCGTGTTTCTCAATTGTCCTTGTACACTTGAACAACAATACACCCCTAAAGTAATCACATGTAAACATTAAAACTGATCTTTTGCAGCTTTAGGAATTGAATTCTGCCTTCGAATTCTTCTTTGTAGCAATAAATATATGAAATGATACGTAATTGAAGACAACATATTTCAAAATGTAAAAAAAAAAAAAAAAAAAAAAAAAAAAAAAAAAAAAAAAAAAAAAAAAAAAGAAGGTTTGGCTTCGCTTGCTAGTGACGTGACGCTCGACCACCACATTTGTAATCTATATTCTATGGAGTAATAGTTTTTGTTCTTAATATTAAAGGTCAGTTACTAATAGAAATTTACTAATACGTGCTCACAGTCACATATTAATATTTACTCCAAAAAAACAAAAAAAATAAATAAATCAATAAATGATGCAGCACTTTCCCCGCTGTCGGTGGCTGTTTTTTATTCTTTACAGAACTCCAAAAAAAGATGCTCTTAAAAAAGAACAAAGAAAAAAAGGAAAAAAAATCTCAAAAATCCTCAACTACAGTGCTTAATAGTGTTAGAGCACTCTCTCTTTTATAAAAATTTAGGAGTCGTTTAGTTGGAGGATTCAAATTATAATTTGAATTATGGTTTATAGTTTATTACAGTATTTTCTCTCATAAAAAATACACGTAAATTAAAAATAGTTCTAATCACATGATTTTAATCCATGAACCAAACAATGTCCTTAAATTCCATTTATTTTACTGATTTAAATTTTATTATAATAAAAAAAATTTAAAATAATTACATATAATATTTTTATTATAATAAATTAAAATCTTATCTTAAATATGTCCCACAACAAGTAACAACTCAAATCTTATCTCACAAAACCCTTCCGACAGCTTTACACCAATGCTTGATGGACTGGTTTACCCCTACTTTCTATCATGTCTATGACGTGGCATCAATTAAAGAGACCCAACTTTCAATTCCACCAAAAAAAAAAAACAAAAAAAAAAACTTTACTCTTTGCAAACGCTAAGAATAATATATGTACACATATACATATATATTTCCAAACTTCAAGCACAGATCTAGCAAGTGAAACCAAGAAAAAGAAGGAGCTTCTCATTTTTCAACCATGGCTAGTAGAATCCTTCCCATCTCAAAGATTGCACTTCTGTCCCTCCTCATTTGCGCTGCCCTGGTTTCAGCAGATCAAGAAGAAGAGAGAGACATAGACGATCAAAAGCTTCTTCTTGGCTTCAAAAAGGAGAAGCTCAGCCACTTCCGGTTCTACTGGCACGACACGTACAGCGGCCGAAACCCTAGCGCCGTGAGAGTCGTAGAACCGCAGGGCAATAAGACAACGAAGAGCGGGTTCGGATCGGTGACCATGATCGACAATCCGCTGACTGAAAAGCCGGAGCTGGGCTCCAAGTTGTTGGGAAGGGCTCAAGGATTCTACGGAATAACTTCGAGAGAAGAGTTTTCCCTGTTGATGGCTATGACCTTTGTTTTCGTTCAAGGAAAGTACAATGGCAGTACTATTACTATTTTCGGACGGAATCGTGTCGCCGACAAGGTTCGAGAGATCCCGGTCATAAGTGGCAGCGGCCTTTTCCGGTTTGCCCGGGGCTATGCTCAAGCCAGCACTTACAGCTTTGATCCTGTCTCTCTGGACGCCGTAGTTGAGTATAATGTTTATCTGCTCCATTATTAAACTTATCAACATGATATGGTCACTACTGTGTTGTTGTTTTGTTGAGTGCTATATGTTTAGTTTCCTTTTTGTCTTGGTTTTCAATATTTTTTTTTTTTCCATTTAGCCGTGCTATGTGTGATTAGTCCTTTTTAATATTTGGACGAGCTAATTATGAGAACTAGTCTGTAATTGTATGATGGGTGCTTAAGAAATATGTTTCTAATTCAATCGTTGCCATCAAAGTAGTGCGAAAGCTTCTTTGTTTATATCTGGATTTGCCAAGTTTCTTTTATTGGATTGTCACGTTCTAAATATGAAAAAAGAGGAAAAAACAAAGCGTCAAAAACTCGTCAGATAATTTTGACCAATACGGCAATACCCATAATCAAAATTTTTATCCTTAATTCTTAATTTATAATATTTTTTAATTAAATAATTACATTAATAAAATATTATTTATTAAAAATAAAGAGAAAAGGTTTACACCCATTTTTTAAACCCATCACATCACGAGCAGTGATCGAAGAAGCAAGATGATAAACTTGTTGGTGGACCAGTGTATGTCAGCCCATTTCAAGCCCAAGTCCTACAATGTTCTAAAGCTTAGTTAAACCGCAAGAAAATGTGTGATGAATAATTCGCCACGTGTGTGTAGGAGAAAGTGATTAAAAAAATCGGTAAACTCACTTTTTTTTAAAGAATTTTATTTTTAATTACTTTTTATTAATATAATATTTTTTAAATAAAAAGTATTAATTAAGTGTAAAAAAAGAATTATTTATCTTCTTTTCTCAAAGTGATATTGTGTGGTTATCAAATTATTTAGTTTATTTATTGAGTTTTCGTAGGGTTCGTTTAGTTCGTTGATTTAAGTTTTTAATTTGAATTGAGATGTGATTTTATATGAGAGTTTTTTACTGTAGTAAAAAATTTAGATGTGACTGTGTTTGAGAGTTTTTTACTGTAACAAAACTTGAATCGGTAAAACAAACAGAATCTTAAAGCCTCGTTTATTTCACCGATTCGAGTTTTCAGTTTTAGATTTTTACAGTAAAAGATTCTCAGAAAATGTTACACCTAACTTTTTTTATTACAGTAAAAAGCCCTAAGAAATATCACATCTCAACTCGAATTGAAAATTTAAATTCGTGAAGTGAACGAGATCTTATTTCCTTAGTTCAACTATAAAATAGCTCCCCATCCCTTGTGTTGTGCGCATTAGAAAATAAAAGAAGTAAAGCTTCTTAGAGAGTACAGAAGCAAAGCAAAGCTTTGTCTTGTGAGTGAGGGTGACAAGAAAAATAGAAATCGTAGTTGAGTGAGTAGTTGAGTTATAAGAGCATTCTCTCTTTTGTAGTAACATTTGAATAATAAATAAAGGTCAATTATTTTTATACTCCAAAATGATTTTATCCCATTTTATAAACTAATATGAGAAATGCTAGTTTTATATAATGATTAAATGAAGAAATAAATATATATCAAAAACAATTAAATACTCCAATTTAGCATATGTTACACTTAGTGACAAATTTACCACCATGTATATAACATATTTCAAATTTAACACTAAAAATAGTATTGTATTGGAGTGATTTTTCGAATTAAATACTTTAAATTTGATATTAACACACAAATTTAACACTGCACCGACAGTGCTCATATATTCTACACTACAGTTCGGAAGGGAAACGTTGAATTCTTGATTTGATGAAAATTAATAGTCAATATAAGTGGAACGTTGAATTTCTTGTTAATTTGATGTAAACTGGTACTAAATAAAATTATATCACCAACTCTATGAAATAGAGTTATTTTAACACACATATATATTAATTATATTCTTGAGATTTTAGTTTATTTTTTCTTTATGTCGTTTTCCCCTGCTAGATATTTACTTTTTCATCATTTATGCAAGTGAATTAGGTGAAAATGACATATAGGGAAAATTAAAGTATCAAAACAAAGCCTCAAAATGGGACAAATGCAAAAGGGGAGTCGCACCAAGCTGGAGGTGAAAGTTTGGGCTAGTCTCATGCCCGACACTATTAACCCAATCATGTCCCAACCCGCTTAAGTGTCCTGGCCAGACTAAGTTGATGTTTCGAGCCTAAAATATTATTCAGGCCGACCCGAACACCCTTTTCAAAACAATTTTCTTTAAATTATCTTATAAATTTTAGATAGTCCGACCCTAAGTCCGTTAAACTTTAAAGTCAGGCTAGACCGACCTTCCTCTCTTTATCCTTTCTTGGTCCATTAAAAAGAACGGCCTGGCTCGGCCTGAAATTCCGGGCCCTCCCTAAGCAAGCTCTCCATTGCAAGTGCACTACTGCACTTTAGTCACCCCCAACAGGTGCGTCCCCGCTAGACAGCGGGCACTATTTATATTTTCATATCTCTTTATATTTTGTGTTAGTCTAATTATGAAATTTAGCTTAACCATGAAATTTAACTTATCTCCTTTTTAATATAATTTACCTCAGTGGAATTATGTTAAGTTAATCGCTCTATACATCTATTATCTATTACTAAATTATAAAGGAGAGTTCCTTTTAGAACACTATCAATTTTAGTTAAGTTATTTTGTCCTTATGTGCTTTTGTCTTTTGCTTCTATTTTTTTTTTCCCCAACTTTTTTAATTTATTTGATGCGCTGTTGAGTATTTTCACCTAAATTTATACTATCATTTTATTATCCTTTTAACTTTTTAACTTTTTACGTTTTTGCTAAACTAATATTATCCTTTTCATTTATTATATTTATAGTGTTCTATATATTTGTTTATGTTGAAATACTTCTTTTAAAATATACCCTAATTAAATATTTTTACATATTTATAAATATTATTCTATTAAACGTGGCTTTTAAATGCACTTTCTAAATTTTCTCCACTTCAGTAATTTTTCACAATGAATTTTTACTTACAAAAACGTCTCCTTTTCATATGTAGGCTAATAATTACTATACTATTATTTTTTTTCTAATATTTTTAAATGTGTTTCGTTTGTCTATACATGTAATTTTTATTAAAATACACGTGTTAATACTACTTTTGAAATTTATACTTTAAAATGTGCCTTTTTAAAATAATCTTTTTATATGCCATATTGAAATAATTTTTGTCAAATGTATGCCTAAAAAATATATAAATATTATCTCTTGTAGCCTTGGAAAACATTATTTTGTTTAAATATGACCGTTATAAATACTTGTCCTAGTACTTAAACATTTTCTTCTTAACGAATTTCTTTTAGACTATTTTCTCAAATATACCCTTAAATAATTAATAAATTAAGAAAATAAACTAAATTGTGTGTGTATCCAACAATTCAACAAAATTAAATTTACACGTGCGAAAGCACGTTCTCCAACTAGTTCAATAAAAAATACAAGTTAATTGCTCTATTATGTCCCTAGTACTTCTAAGTGATTAATTACTTCTTAAATGATTAATGGCTTGTTTTTTTAGAGTAAAATTTAAAAAAATTTAAACTCAAGTTATAATTTTATTTTAAGTTCATATTTGTTTGTAAAATTTGAGTTTAAACTTGAGTTTGAACTTGAGTTTAGAGTTTAAATCTGAGTTTAAATTTCTCTTTTAACTCAAGTTCTTAAATTTAAACTTAAATTAATGAATAATATTTAATAGTCCGTAATGAACTTGGACAAGAAAATATATGTGATTGAACCATGCATAGAATTCATTTATATCTATGTTTATGTTTATACTTATATTTATATGTAAATACAAAGTAAAGATAAGGAGCCTTTAGTGCGATACACGAAAAGAGCTATGGCACCCGTGCTTGTGCTTTACGCAATGCCCCAAGAACTCATAGCAAAACAGGGCTCAATAGCACATGCCTGTCCTTAAAACTTAAAAAATAGATAGACGTGACCGTGAAGCAATTGCCCAGGGATTTTTTTTTTTTTTTTTTTTGGAACTATTTTACCAAAGAATTCAATCCAGACTTTACTAATATTGGGTTGTCGCATTTCAAACATTTATCAAATTTGTTTCTTTCTATTCAGAGAATAAACTTAAAAAAAAAAAAAAAGAAATCAAAGGGTTAAGTGTCAAATATCTGTAAGATCATGACTTCTGTTTGGTAAGAAGAAAAGAAAATAAGCGGAAAAGAAAAATTGTAATGCATAGAAACTTAAAATAATAGAAAATATTTTGATTTTCTCTTTGATAAGGAAGAAAAAAAAATGAATCTACATTCTCTTATTTAGTATTAGAATTGAAACTAAAAAAATAAAAAAATTATTATTGATGTAATTACTTTTTTGCCCAAATAAAGACAATTTTAGATGAAAAATGAGGAGTAATTTAACTTCATTGATGTAGTTATCTATATTTTTCTTCTTAAAATTCATCAACTTTTAAAAAAATTAAATATGATGAGATTCACCGATAAAAATTTTCATTCAAATTTCTTTTCTTTTCTAATTTTATTTCTACCAAACAAACTAACTTCTTAATTTTCATCTCAAAATCCCTCTAATATTTTTTTTCTTTTTACTTTTCATGCATACCAAAAACACGGTTAAAGAAGGAAGAAAATTCCAAATTTCTAAATTATTGGAAAAAATAAAAAAGAAAAAGTACGACTTTATAATTTTCTTTGCCCTTTTCCTCGACTTTCAAATTGAATATGATGTGCATTATTTGCGCACGAATTTCAAGGTAATATGTTAGTGTGATAATTCTGATGGGAAACGTTAGGTGCACAAAAGATGATGACTTCCCACTATATACTCGGTTGGTGACAACAATGATGATGAATTGATCTTTGGAACATAAAATATCAATTTCTGGTACTAAATTACCAAACCAATTTCTCTATCTTTTCCATACATAAAAAACTAGAATCCATTTTTCCCTTTGCATACATCTCTAGTAATTCAGCGCCCTAACTAATTCCATGGCTAAAAGAGGAGTTTTCCCAGCAAACTCTTCACACACATTCTTCACTCTCTTATCACTCCTCTCTTTTATATGTTTTGCAAGAACTACCGGAGAAAGCCGCGGCGCCGCCTTTGTGAGGCGACTTGACCCCAACAAATTAGGCCTCGGCAAAGAAAAGCTCAGCCATTTCCGCTTCTACTGGCACGACATCGTCAGCGGCCCGAACCCTAGCGCGGTGGTAGTCGTCCAACCGCCGACGAATGCTTCGACCGCCTTTGGCATGGTGAGGATGATCGACAACCCGATGACGGAACGGCCGGAGCTGAGCTCGAAGCTGATAGGAAAAGCGCAGGGTTTTTACGCCTCCGCGGCGCAGCAAGAGGTCGGCCTTATAATGGCTATGAATTTTGCTTTCCTTCAAGGCAAATACAATGGAAGCACAATCACTGTGTTGGGAAGGAACCCAGTTTTTTCAAAAGTCCGAGAAATGCCTGTGATTGGAGGGAGTGGATTGTTTAGGTTCGCTAGAGGTTATGTTCAAGTGAGGACTCACAACTTCGATCTTAACACCGGCGATGCCATTGTTGAGTACACTGCTTATGTATTTCACTACTAATAATTATTGTAATTATATTTTGTGCTTTTTCTTTTCTTTTCTTTTCAGCTAGCCTTGAGGTGACATGACACCACTCAATACTATGGCCACCTTAAATTATTAATAATGATGATACTTTCATTGTATTCCCAAGTGCGGTTGGTTTGTTTTACTCTTTTCCGATCTATATATATATACATATATATACAAATGCTAAATTTTTAATGGGGCTAGTTCTTTTTCTTAATTTATTGTGTTATTGACAAGAATGGTCCCCAATTTTTTTAAAAATTGATAGTTTAGTTTTAATTTTTTTTGAAAAATCAACCCCTAATTAACGTTTTTGAACAATTAAAATTTGATCATTTCTGTCTAGATCTGTCAGAAAAGTGCCCACTCACGTGACCTAGGATGTTGAGGTATATGTGTAAAAACACATGTTGCTCAGAGAGAGAGAGAGCCATGGAAAGAAATTCCCTTTTCTTTCTCGCTCTAACAACGCTTGCCATTACTTACACCCTTCAGTTCCAAGCTCACGCAGCTCCTGCAGGTATCCGAAAACTTTTGATTTGAATATTTTTGATCTCATTGGATTGTGGGTTGTTCTGGGCATGTTTTGTCTTCTTTGATTCTTTTCATGGTTCGTTTGCTGTTTATGTTGATTCTGAGAAAAAATGAGAAGAGAAAAACCATTTCTGGGTTTCTTATTTGGGTTTCTCTGATTTGTTTAGTTCGTGGGTTTTTTTGGGTTTGGTTTTGGCACTTATAATATTTGGGTTTTTTTTATGGGTTTCTCAATTATCAAGTTTTGGATCTGGTATTGAGCACTTGACCGGTGGTGGTCTTGAGAGAGAGAGAGAGAGAGTTTCTTGGTTTTTTTGTATTGAAGAAGATGAAGTTCTTCCATTGAAGAAGATGAAGTTCTTGTATTGTTTATGGGTTTCCAGGTTGTATTGTTTCTGGGTTTTATGTTACTAGTCATCATCCTATTTGATGTTTCTGGATTTTTTTTTGTGTCGAAGAAGATGAAGCCGTTCAGATACGAATTTAAAATTCAAATTTTGTTACAATAAACAAATTTTCGTTCTAAAAAATAATCATATTTAATTTTTTTATTACAGTAAAAAATTTTCACATAAAATTACATTTTAATTCAAATTATAAACTCGAATCAGTAAAATTAACAGACCTATTAGAATGAAAGAAAAGTTCTTAAGGGTGATTTCGTCTTTCCACTAACCATCTGGGTCACGTGAGTCACGTGCATTGGGTCAACTGTCTAAAGACGTTGGGGTCAATTTGCCACACACAAAAAAAAAAGAAAATGAAATGAGGTCAACTGTCAGTGTCTATAAAAAGTTCAGATGATTCTTGTCAACAACCCTAATTTATTTTTCTCTTGAAAACCTTAATAGAACTATATATAGTGACTAGTTAATAAAAACAAAAAAAATAAAACGTTATTTTTGCCTAAAAATAATCATCGCAAATATTATTTTCTAAAATGACAATTGTTCTTATCTACTAAGTTTTATAAATTCGTTTCTGTTAAAATGTTTTATAAATAAGAAAAGTTCAACTTTTTTATTGTTGATCTCATTAATTATAATTGCCCCATTATTAAACTAGATCGCTTGAACTTAAACGAAGGGGTAATACTGAACAAAGGAGATAATATTGATTTCATATTATTGAATTTTAAGGGTCAATTCTTGAAAATTTTCTTTATAAGTTAGGGCTGCTATAATACTTAATAATCTTTATAAATTTAATTGATAACGAAATTCGGGTATGCCTCAATGCATTAATTGTTAGTTATTTAAGGCTGAATATCTAATTAGAGTAAGCAAAGCTTTTGATAAAATCAATCAGAATAAACGTGGAGGCAAAGTAAAGTAAATAATGGTGGTTAAACTCTTAAAAAAGAAAAAGATGGTAAAATAACTTAGAAGTGAACAAATATAAAATAGAAAGAAAATGCTTCTATGAAAAGTTAATTTTCCTTGGATTCTTTCATACCTGCCTCTCTTATTGAAGAAATTAATATAAAAAAGTATATACTGACTATCAAAAACAGTACAAAAGCAACCACTTGGATGGGTAAAATTTTAAAAACTAAGGTCCCGTTCATTTTACCGATTCGAATTTTACTACAGTAATAAGTTTTCATAAATTATCACATTTAATTTTTTTATTATAATAAAAAACTCTCATATAAAGTCACATCTCAACTCGAATCAGTAAACTAAACAGATCATAAATATGATATTGTCCTTACCTGTACAAGTCGAGGGTTTTGTGTGGTTCGCCACACTCCTTTTCTTCGGTTGGCCATGAGTCGTTTGATTGATCTCGCTCGAAGCTTTGTTCCTTGTTGGAAGCATTCTTGCTTCTAATTTCGTTGGAATATTAATTTATGAAATAAAAATTTAGAAGTTCGATGACAATGTGGATGTTAATCACACAGACCCTCCTTCTAAAGTCAAAATATTAGGGCAAAATTTTGCCCCACACAAAATCAACGTTCTTGAACAAGAAATTTAGATCAACCAAGATGATTAGTCAAGAATGTTAAGAAAAATTTAAAGACATGAAAAAAACCGTAAGATCAACAATTGAAATGAGGTTATTTTATAGTACATTGAAAATGAGGAGTTTAATTCTCATACTATTTGGAGTTTTAATCGCTCATTTATTACAATATGAAACGTTTAATCGGCTTTTTTTTTTTTTGCTTTTTTTTTTGCACTTTTGAATGACTTCAAAAGCACCTTCCAACAAGTATAATCTGCAAAAGAAGAAGAAACAACAATATTAAAAAACGTCACCTCAATACACCTTCACAAACAACCGTAAAGATGACGATGCTTGTGACTTGCATTGATGCGGCCTATTTGGTGAAAGAAATTAATATGGTGTGTTCGAAGACAATTAATGTGGAAGAAAAGTTTCACAACTAAGAAAGTTTCATTGTTTTTAATAATTTGATCTAAGAAAGTCAAATGTAAGTTTTCTTTTTTCTTTTTTTTTTTCAATTTTCAGAATTATTTAATTTATTACTTTTATTTGTAGTTTCTCATTGCAATATGAGGCAGTTTAACTTATAAATAAATTAGTTCGATCCCATGTAGGAGGAAGAATTTTTTATAATGAAATATGAGTATATGCACTTCTTATTTTTTAATTTTCAATATTCTCTGTGAATCAACAAATTTTGATGTCAATTTATGGTATTATGTGAATCAATACATTTTGAAGGAGTTTCTTTAACAATTTGTGTGAATCAACAGGTTAATTGACCTATCCCTTTTATTTTTATTTTTTAGTTTTATATAATTAAGTTTACGCTGCATCACTTATCAAGAATATCCACAGCTAAAGGGAATGTTGCAACTCCCTTTTAATTGCTAAAAAAGTAGGAAGCCATCTAGCGTCCTTGTCGCCTCTCAATTCAAAATAATTTAGTTATTGGAAGGCTCCGTTCATTTTACCGATTCGAGTTTATAATTCGTGTTTTGCTACAGTAAAAAGCTCTAAAAAACAGTCACATCTAATTTTTTTGCTATAGTAAAAAGCTTTCACATAAAGTCAGATCTCAACTCAAATTAAAAACTTGAATCAGCGAACTGAACAAACCCTTAGTTCTCACTACGAGATATGGTGGTGCAAAATTAAACCTAGTACATTCTTCTTGTTAGGTTCTGGAACTAATAGATGGTTTCTATTGGAGGTAGATTTTTAGTTTGGATTTTCTTGAAAATTTCGTGCGTTTTTATTGACAATTTTGAGGCTTGAGGTTTTTTTTATTATTATTCTACGCAAATTTATGTAATTTCGTTTATCGATGATAAATATACATACTTGATTAATTTAATAATATATATATATATATATATATATATATCGATTTGTGGGAGAGTGAGACTTTAAACATAGTTTAAAATTTTGGCAACATCCGCAAAAGTAACTTCTAAAAGTGGCATCTTTCTTAACGTCCACTTAAAAGTTGCATTTTTGACAACGCCTTAGATGTAGGGCTGTAAGTTTGAGTCGGGTTAATGGGTTGGCCCGATGGTTCACACTGTTGACTTCTTTTTTGTGCATGAAACATTACAATGGTTTTTTAGTAAAAGCACTTAAATACCCTTAATAAAGAACTCGTCTCGCAGTTCTTCTTCAAGCCCAGATCTGCCACATTAAGCCACCTCCATATGGTGAGCTCGAGATCCCTCAGCGATAAGAAACAAAGCGATGATGTTGTAAAGAATACGAAATGACAGCGTCACGTTAGAAAGGATTAAGGAAAAAGAACGAGCCTTGGCTAAGCTAAAGAGCAGAACGACTATAAGAAACTCCGAACAAATCAAGAAACAGGAAAAGACCGTGGCCCAAGACCAAACCATAACTTTTTTTTTTTTTTTAAGTGTAGGTGTGATAAATTTCCGGATTCAATTTGTTCAAAATAAAATGCAGAAAATAAAAGAATACACGATATGGTATTGCAGTTTGGTTTGCAAACCTACATATTTGGGGTCACGCCCAGATAGTACACAAATCACTATGTTCCAAGGAATTATAGTCACCGGACAGATTTATTTACTCAAGGACTCATTCCTAGACAATGACGTCGTTGTAACGAATCTCCACTGTAATGTTATTTAGCGAGCACCATTTGTCTTGTATCTGCTCAGCGAACTCCCTTCGACTAGCAGAGCGCTTCCTACCGAAAGCAACAAATCCTTCTCCTGAAAGACGATGAACACTTCAACACGCTTACACACTCACAGACGATACTCTGAATATTTTTCTCTATTAAGTCCGTGCCACAAAGTGAGCATCCTCACGGCCGTTACATAGACTTGTATTACTTCATGTTGGTACAATCCAAATCTCCTTAAAAAAATAATCTTTCAAAACTCTCTCCCCAAATAATCTATAAAAATCTCCACAATTTTTTTTTCCACCAGATCCGATCTTCAAGATCTCCATAATCTTCACGAGTTTCTCTCAAAATAAAATCTCCACGATTTTCTCGATAATCTCCGGAATATCTTCACGATATTTTCCCAAAGAATCTGCACAATGTCTGATTCAAGATCACCATATATGTTGCACAAAATCCGTAGCATAATCCCACTCAAATTAAAATTACCCTTTTTTTAATCCCTATCATTGTAGATCACAACTTAACAAAATGTAATGACTGAGAAAATTCCAGACTTTAAATAATACAATTTATTTATTTAAGCCAAGGATTTTCCTAGAAAATATTATGTGACTGAAGGATTTATGGAATCAATATCCGTATTCCTAAATTCTGTAGCAGATTTCATGTTAAGTTCATGTTTTCGATCAAGTAAATTTGATCAATAAATTCTTGCCGTACTTTAAGGCGGAATAATTTTCAGTACAAGTATAGTTTGAGAATCTTAATTTCAAGAATCTCCAAACACAGCATGATGTTAGCAGCGTAAAAAAAAACGCACTGACATTTTAAAAGAAGAGAAAATCCTTAATTGGCAGACAGCTAGATTTAAAGTCACAAGATAAATACCTATAGTAGAAGGGTATAATGTGAGCTCGGGAGTCGACACCGTCAGAAACAATGTCATTCCCGCTCACACACTCACCGTCAGAAAAAGTTAAATTTAGAATTTATTCAGTCTAGAATTAATTTTAAGACTTGAAACAGTTTAAGATATTACGCGAGTAATAATTTAACATGATATCAAAGCAGACGAGGATTTAACAGTTGAATTGTAAATAAATAGTAGAAAAAAAAAAGAACCATCAGAAACAAGAATTTCCTGTCAGCTAAGTACCTTTTACAGTCAGTATGATTTTTACCTGATTCAAAGGTAACCTAAAAGAGTGGACTAAAGTACAAGGGGTAGGATTTATTTTTCTCTCTCTCCTTCTCCACTTTGGCCGGCCATGCATAGAAAAAATAGAGCCAAAATTGATTAGTTGAGTGTGCTAGGGGATTACATGGTAAGGTGTGATGGGATTATGTCAAATCAACTATTATACATAAATGCTTATCACACTTCCTTCTTGAAGCACTCCACCAGCCATGTATAGTAGAAATAGAGCCAAAATTTGGCTAGTTGAGTATGTTAGAAGGTTACATGTTAAGGTGATGTGATGGTATTGGTTGAAGAGGAATTAATGGCAAAATGGCTTATTCTTTTCTCCTTCCAAAACCGGCCAAGAAAGGGGGATTTGAACCAAAAATTTGGTTGAATGATGATGTGGAATTGGAGTTAAATAAATGATCACCAAGTTGCCTATAAAAGGAACCAATATAGGATAAGCTTCATTTTTTTTCTCCTCTCTTTTTCCCCACTCAAAATCCGGCCACACTCTCCACTCTCTCTCAAAATATTTTCTCCCACTCTCCTAATCTTGAGCCACTAGCAAACCATAGAAGAAGAGGAAGGAGATCAAGGGATTCTAGGAGGAGACTAGTCAAGCATTCTCCAAGGGTAAAGAAACTCTAAATCCCCTCTTTTTTTTTCATGTTTTAGTAAAGTTTAAAATGTAGAAATATTCCTCTTAAATCTCCTTATACTTTCTAGTTCCAAGCCATTAACAAATCTTAGAGGAGTTCAAAGGTTTTCAAGAGAGAGAGAGAGTTCTTCAAGGGTAAGTTCTCAAACTCTTCTCCATTAATTTCTAGCCAACTTTAAGCTTGGATTTGTGGATGTAAATTTGTGGTTCTTGAGAAAGATGTGTTGTAATAAGGGTGTGTGAGTTTTATGTTAGTTTTGTGAGTTATGAGGTTAGTTTGATGTGGTATGATTATGCTTGATTTAAGTTTGCTTATTTTCGGTTAGAGGAACATTTTCCGGTTACTTTGAACACGGAAGTGAGAACCCTAGAGCAAGATTTTTAGGTGTTCCAAAGCTTAAACTTGTAGCTCTTTATGTTTTGAACATTTTATGTGGCTGTGACAAAACCCCATTTTAACTCTAAATGCAAGTTTTAAGCTATTTTTCGAAAACAGCACAAGCAGTCCAAAATCGTTTCGGGAACAAAACTGGTTCAGCCAAAACGAGACCTTTAAAGGCTGAATCTCGGTTTTTCATAAAAGCAAAAATTTTAGATTTCAACAAGACGAAGAACTTTTGTGAAGAACAGATTTTCAAAATCCGATTCTAAGATATAGTAAAATGCAGATTTCTAAAATGACACAGTTTTTGATTAAAACAGTTTCAAGAAAAACAGTAGCCACTGTTTTCAGCCAAACGAAGCCTTTAGAGGCTGAATTTCAACTTTCTCGAAAAATGGGAATTTAAGATCATGATGAGATGAAAAATTGTTACGAAGAATAAATTTTTGAAATCCAGCTTGAAGATGCAGTAAAACGCAGATTTCAGAAACTGCACAGTTTTAACGAAACAAAACTAACATAGTGTTGGTTTTAACAAAAGTTATCAAAGAACCTGAGATGTGATTTCAGTAAAATACTATGGTGTTAAACCTCATTTTAACAAAAGTATTCGTAAGGAAAACTTTCAAGAAAAATGCGTTCTTTTAAAGTACTTAGTGGTTTATCAAGCAAATCATCCCGACGGGCACCTACGAGTCAAGACGATAGGTCCTTAGAATTTTGAAGGATTGATGTGGGTCCAATGCCCGCATTGATTTAAGATACTCCGTTTGAGTTTAAATTTATGCGGCCTAAGAGTTAAAATGCTGTGAATAAGTTTCTAGGCCGAATTGGGCCTTAATGTTATAATAAGTCTAATGAGGAAAATTATGGAGAATAAGTTACTAGATGGGGTAAATGATTTTCAATCTAGACATAAGTATGTTAAGGGCAATTAAGGAAAATAAAATTTTGAGGATCTAATAAATTGATCCTTATAGTAAATTATCCTTCAAAAAATGAAAGGAATACCTACCTTAAGAAAATGGTTAGATTCCTTCATAAGTTGCTAAAATAGAATAGCAAACGACAGTTAATCTCACACTCTCAATGGGTGTTCATTTTCAGAAATAAGCAAGTAAGAGAATAGACTGTTTGGCGAAAAGTGGATTCCAACTCTGTAAATCAGGTAAGTAGGAATCTCGCCTACAGCATGAATAGATTTTAAAGAAAAAAATTACACATGTTATATATATACATGTTTATGCTTTAAGTATTGTATGCGATGCCATGTCATGCTGCATGCACCTTAATAAGTCAAGAGGAACTTATAAGAATGATTTCAGTTGAGTGTCGTACCAGTCTCCGACCTAATGGAGGTAACTCAAGCTCCACAAGGGAGAAAAGAAAAAAATAATAATAATGTCCTCCGACTTAAGGGAGGCATTCAAGTTATAATCACGGTGTCGCAGGGGACCTTGCAAACCCTCACGTCCCGATGATTGCGCGCAAGTGGTACGCGAGCACTCGGGCCCATCAGTAAGAAAGATAAGATAAGATAATAAGACTATGATAAGACATCATAATTAAGCATAATCAGCTCATGCATATTTATTCATGTGTACTTACAGTTATTTTGCGAGATATAGTTCCTACTTGCTGAGCGAAAGCTCAATCAGATATGTTCATGTTGTAGGTAAGAAACCTATAAGCAATTCTTGAAGGGCAATGGCGAGCGGCGGACGAATGGTGGAGATGGGAATGAATACCGATCACGCAGTTATCTTCCGCAGTTAGTTTAAAAAAAATCATGTATATATCTATATGATTCAAAGGTTTCAAGCATGTATGTTTAAAAAATATATGTACATATGTATGTTAAGAAAATCGAGGTTGTAGCTAACAACCCTAGTTTTGAGTATTTAAGTTTTAGAACGTTGCAACAGTGCATGCAACAAATAAACGAATTTTAAACATGACGATTTAAATGATTGATTTTAAACGGACTTTAAGATGTACTTGCATTAAGATTTCTCACGAAATCCATTTTAAAGTCAAATTAAATGGCCCAATTGAATTGGCTAGTTTTAGAAAGGTTTTTAAAGAGTATTTGAAACAAGAGTTCAAACACAGCTCCATTTGAAAAATATTTCTAGAAGGTTTTATCTTAATTGAAATTAAGAAAAGCTTTAAGAAATTCAGTGACTTATTCTTTTGAAATTATTGTTACGAATTATGAAAGTATTCCTTCTTATGTTTAAAAAAAAAATGTTCCACAAATTTTAAGAAATGCCAATAAGTACAAGTTAAAAACTAAGTTACGGTGGCGGCCTCATAGGAGGGTCGTCACACAAAATTTACAACTTAAATTTCAAATCTGTTTTTGAATCTTTTTCTGCAATCTAAAATCATCTTGAACCTATTTTGATTTTGAATCTTCTTTTATAATTCGAAATACTCTTAAATATGTTTTTTGAATTTTTATAAGATTGTCAATTAATTACCGACTAATTAAAATACTTAACAATAACAAACGATATTAAATGAATGCAACCACCAATGGCAACTTAACGATAATTTTTCAGCACAAACAACATCGAGCCTAGATCCGAACCCATTGCAACTATGATCAGATCCCTTGGCCACGAGTTATCGCCATCACGGCCCTCCCTACCGCGAGCCTTTCCCGTCACCGCCCTCCCCACCGTTAAACTACCCCAAGCCGACTATACTCTTTCTATGTTGTCTTAGGTTTTTGAGGTCTGCAATAACACTTTTTAGATTTTAATTTTTGATAAACGGTACATTTTTATTGTTTTATCAAAATATCATCATATATTAGGTCATATGTCTTACACTTGACATATTATGTTAAAAATTTAATGGAATATGATAGAAATAGCTTAGTTGTCAACATTTTGAGAGTTTGGAAAAGACATCAAAATATCATCGAGTCAAGAAACAGTGCAAGTTACCCTAATTTTTTCTTACCGGTGTTCTGTCAAAATGTGGTCCGAGAGCTCTCATAACTAAATAGAATAAGAAAATAATGTCAAGCCGCGGTTTGTAGTTGGTGGGTCACACTCGGACATTTTTTGCGTCGGAGGATCAATGGACTACGGCAAAATTTTGTGCAAATAAGAGCGTACCAAATGCCAAGTGTTTGCATTATTGCATCCAAAGACCTGAAGAAAACAACCCAATTTATTTGAAACCAAAAAAAAAAAAAAAACATTAGAATATATATATAGGCGGTCCGATACTGAACTAAAGCGTTATTTGTTCTTTAAAATATGTATATATTTTTTTAAAATGTGTATATTTCTTCTTAAAATATATATATATAGACGGTCCGACTAAAGCTTTGTATATTTTTTTTAAAAATATGTATATATTTTTTTAAAACGTGTATATTTCTTCTTAAAAAATATAAATTATATATTTTATCATAAAAAAATGTATATATTTTATTGTATATTTTATCGTATATTTTATCATAAAAAAATATACATATTTTATGTAAAAATATACACATCTTAGAGAGAAAATATATACAAGTTTTGCTCTAATACCGGACCAGAGATAGTTTATATATATATATATATATATATATATATATATCCCTTTCATTGGCTCTGCTTCTTCTACCCTTTCATTGGCTCTGCTTCTTCTACTCATCTTAAAATATGCATAAAGCATATACGTGGAGGCTCAGATGGACCACACTTTTCTATTTGTACAACTTTTCCAATAATATAATGTCCCTCCTCTTTCTTAATTCCACAAAATAAAAATGAAAGTAGTTTAAAACTCATTTTAAAATAATTTTATTTTTTATATAAAAATAAAAATAAAAACGTTTTTAATTTTAAAAAGAAATTATTTTTAAAAATACGTTTGATAATTTTATTAAGAGATTATTTTCAGTATAAAAAAATATAATATTGTTTCTCTCTACTTAAGAAATAAAAAAATAAAAATAAAAAATAAAAAATGACTAAAAATCATTTTTTATTTTTCTCTTATTTTACATTAAATTAAAAAATTATTTTTATTTTTATTTTTTATTTTTAATTATATCAAACACCATTTTTTTTGTACGTTTTCATTTTTTCTTAAAAAATTTAAAAAATAAAAATAAAAATAACTCTAAACACAACCAAAAGTTTTCTGCAATTTCTGCGTTATTCTTCTCATCTTTCCACGTTCATGTCTATGGTCGGTTGGATGTGGCTTTTATCAATTGGCCCACTACTTTAGTACAAAGAATCTTATAACCATTTATTATTCGTTTCTTGTCACCTTCACTTGGAATTATCCCGATAGATATCTCGACAAAAGGAGAATCCCAAAAATGCAAGTAAAGGTACACCTACACATAACAAAACCCACAAACGTAACCCTTTTTTCTTTTTCTATATATACACACACACACATATATATATATATATATTGCTTTCTTTCTTTCTAAAAAAAAAAGTTCGTGTAGATACTCAAATTGCTAGACTACTTGTAAGTTTTCTGAATGTGCAAAGTTTGTATATATATTGCTTTCTTTCTTTCTAAAAAAAAAAGTTCGTGTAGATACTCAAATTGCTAGACTACTTGTAGTTTTCTGAATGTGCAAAGTTTGTGTGTGTAAATTACTGTTACAAGGTCGAAAGGAAGTTGGAATATAAAGAATTAATATAGAACGCAAATTTGTATTGTACTCGTCATTGTGTAAATTAAGATCAAAGGCACACTCACGTTAATAGGTTTTAACTTTTAGAGTACTTCCATTCACATGCATGGTTATGCACTTTGATCGTATCTTTTCCTGTTACTTATCACATCGTTTGCACAATACTAAAATATTTTTAATTGTCAATATTGAGGGTGTACACACAGTGGCGGATTTAAGTACAGTTCAGTGTGGGTTACTACCCCCGCTCAAATTTTTTTGAAAAAAAATATTACATTTTAAAATTTTAAAATTTTACACTTAAGCCCCCATTGAAATAATATATGTCCCTATTAAAATAAATATATTTTTTTATATGTCCTCATTAAGATGATTTGTTAAAAAAATTTAGTGTACGCATCAACTGAAATAAAAAGCTGATTCTACTATTGTGTACACATTAATCCCTTTCAAAGCTTGGAACCATATGTTACTAGGATATTTGGTAGAGGAATTCGTTCCCTGATTCGAATCATAATTCGTGATTCGCTATAATATTTTTTTTTATAAAAAATACACGTAAAATTAAGTACATGTTATTCATTATTTATCGTATATATTATTGAATAATTTATTCGGATGAAAATATAATCATTAAAAACTCGTTTACACAT
This sequence comes from Morus notabilis, assembly GCF_000414095.1. NCBI lineage: Eukaryota > Viridiplantae > Streptophyta > Magnoliopsida > Rosales > Moraceae > Morus > Morus notabilis. The sequence continues at coordinate 305,972 of NW_010362783.1, forward strand.
TATATATAAATATATATACACGTTATACTAGTTATATATGAACGGATTTCAGGAAAATTGAAGGAGATGAAACTGCGTACGTGCGAAAAGACACCTCGCCATATAAATATCCCTTACCGACCTGCGAAAAGACACCTCTCCACATAAATATCCCTTACCGTAAAAATATTACCGTGAGTGAAAAAGGATCCCTATTTAAATCTTCTCTTCTTGTTTTTCTCAAAATCATTTGGAGCGTCAAATAAGCTCATGCTTTTACACGTCTTCCAATAGAGATATTTACAAATGCTGAAAACCCCACTAATTAAACAATAAATTAATTAGGACTCGTTTAATTTATGTGTTTAAATTAATAATTTTTTATTTTAATATTTGAAATTTAATTTTTTTTAAAAGAAAATACTATAACAGAATTAAAATTATAAATTTAAACGCATAAAAAAGCAGTTTTAATCTAATTTTAAGAGACGTTTAGTAAGAAAATTCATACCATAATTTAAATCATAATTCATAATTTACTATTATTTTTTTTCATAAAAAATATACGTAAATAAAAAATAATTTTAATTTTATGATACTAATTGATGAATTAAATGTTTCCTTAATAGCCCGTGGGGTCCACATATAAAACAGTGCTTAGTCATTCTGACATCCTCCAACTTTTGCAACTAGAGAAACCAAGTTCATTCTAGAAAACAAAACAGATCATCAAATATAAACAGTTCCTTCTCTTCTTCTCCTCCACTAAAAAATCTTTCACATATAAAAACCAATTCAAATCAACCAAAAAAAAAGAAAAAAGAAAAAAATTCCTCCAAGACAATATGCCTAGCTCATACTACAACGACAACAACAACTACTCTTACTGGGATTACTTCTCAATCCCTCTTCATCTTTTCATTTTCATCCTCATCGTCCTCTTCATGTTGGTCTTCTCATGGTACATAAATTATGAGTCCAGGTTCGAGGACATGATGACTCTAGCCAAGTTCTTCCTCATTCTCCTTCCTCTCCTTCTCATTATCCTCTTCCACTGCCTTCCGCTTCCCGAGAAGGACTCGCTTCACCGCGCCGGCGCAACGCCATGGGGTGTCGCCTTCGTGCTCGTCTTCCTCTTGTTCATGATCTCTCACCAGTCTTCGTTTCACGAGCGCTGGTTTCCTTTTGTGGCTAGATGATGATATTTTAGGGTCCATTATGTATTCTGATCATTAGTGTATTATATTATTATTAGTTTTGTCATACAAAGCTAGCTAATTATTCACTAACTATATATGTAGCTTGTTTTGGGTTAATTATATATGTAGCTTTACTTTTTAAGTTTGTGGTCTCTATTATAAACGAATGTTCTTCCGGATTATCTGAAAGTGCTAGTCTTTTTTGTAATGATAGGTAGCTTAATTTCCACTGGCATTAATTAACAAGCCCCCAGTTTTGTAATAAGCGCGTGAAGTGTTCACTTTTTTCATATACGGATGTATATCTAGACGTTTATAAAAAAAATATTGCACCGAACCACGAATTTTAATTCAAATTAGAATATAAATCTACCAACCAAACGAATCTTATATGTTTCTGTAAATATTATATAATGGAAGTTCCCTGGGTCACTATTCAAAAAAATGGTCTACTTATTTTGCTCATTGTTTTTTTTTTCTTTTTCTATTTTACTTGAGAAAAATATTGAGCTTATTTCTTAAAAGTGTATGGATTTAAATTTTACTCTTTATTCTTAATTAATATATTAACTAATATAAATTTTTGGTCTTAAGATTGTGCCTAAAAAAGCTCATCTATTTTGTTGTTTAGAGGGCTCCTCATGGATTAAGGTTAGCATGCACTGAGGAATAGTTCATTAAAAGTTCACAAAAGGTCAAATGAGAACACGAAACATGGATCACTTGTGTGAAATCCATAAAAACAAGCTTTTTTTGGTCATTGCAGTACATTTTGTCGTCATTAAAAGTTCATAAAAGGTCAAATGAACACACGAAACATGGATCACTGATGTGAAATCCATAAAAACAAGCCTTTTTTGGTCATTGCAGTACATTTTGTCTTCATTAAAAGTTCACATTAAACGATGGCTTTTGAGAAGCTAAAAACCGGTCTTATACTTAAGCACCAACCCAGCAAAAAAGCAGTAAAAGCAATTGCCGACGTCAAGTGATGCATTTTGCGACAATTTATAACTGTGTGGATTCACAAGTTTGCACAAAGGCACTGGTTTGACATTATTAATACAAGGTGTGTGGTGGAATTTTTGTTGATGGCTAATAAACTTTCGGAGAAGCCAAACATGGAAGTTGTACAAGAACTTTCAGTAAGGTCTTTTGAAATGTATCGAAGTGAAATTCGTGAAATTTAGTATTAATTCTAAGTAGATGTACTCTTTATAGTGGAGTAGAGTACAATAATTCTCTTGAGTTAGAAATATGACTGTCAGTAAAGGCAATGGTTGTAGCAAAGTTATGGAAAATATGTTTAGGTTTTCGTTTATCTCACCGATTCGTGTTTTTAGTTTTATGCTTTTACAGTTAAAAATTCTCAAAAAATGTCATATCTAACTGTTTTTACCATAGTCAAATACTTTCAAAAAATGTCGCATCTCAGCTTGAATTAAAAACTTGAATCCGTAAAGTATTTTGCAGTGGAGATTGTTAAGCTTTTGGTAATCTAATAGAGAAGCCTAGTCCTACATGGGTTTGGAAGCAAAACGAAAGGGCCTCTGAATCCTATAAGCAGTGCAAAGCCTTCTTTTTTATCATTCTTTTTCCAGTACAGCATGGATTGTTGTATAATATAACTACTTGTCCCTATGGCGTTCTTAAACTTTTCAATAATTTAAACCAGTATCGGCTTTCTGTGTTTGAATAAATTCTTCGTAGTGAAACTGTAATTGACAACGGAGTTAGAAACAATTAATAAATTCTTCTTTTAAGATTGCCAGTGTCAGCTTATTTTCTCATTCACTCATTCATTGTGTTGCTGACAGAGTTAAACTTTAGGTTGCGAGCTAGCTCCTGAATTATTGGAAAGGATTTTCAAGTATTGTCCATTACCGGAGAAGCTTACCGTAATACCTGAGGAGTATGTCGAGTATGTAATCAATAGACATACATGAGGAGGATTTTCAAGATTGGTCTAGTGAGTCTAACCTCTTGTTGATGGCTTCAAAATGTCTACCATTGTACTCTACCATCCTCTGATAGAGTATATCGAGTATGTAATCAATAGACATATCATCCTGCGGATGAGGTTGTTATTGTTGTTGTTGTTGTTGTTGTTGTTGTTGTTGTTATTGTTGGGGAAGTTGCTGTTGTTGTTGGGGAAGTTGTTGGAGATGAGAATATTGTTTGGGAGGCTTCGGTTGCTGGACATGGACCATTCTTGCACCAGAGTCCAAAAACGATGCAAGCTGGTCAATCTCTGCATCTTCTTGGTCGGCATAAGGCAGATACAACCTCATGCATATACTACTCATTTCTTCCTCAGTGGGATAAAGAATTGGTACGACCATTCCCTGTATATTAAAAGAACATACATTCAATAATTATTTAGGTGAAAACATATTGTAAAAAAAAAACAAATATGCCTACTTTGTAAAAAAATACCTATAAACACATCGTATTCAAACCCTTACCTTGCCACTTTGCATGAGGTTGTCTATCTGTCCAACCTCGACCAATGAAACCCGGCGTGCCTCCCATTTGAGGATTCTGGGAAGACGTCCATCAACCATCTTTGCAAACGTGGCGCCGATGGTTGGAAAAGTTTCGAATGCCCAAACATGTGTTAAATAAATTTTTTTAGTAAAATAAAAAACAATGTATTATTTACTAGAAGGCCATGATTAAAAATTATACATATAACTGTACGACATACCTGGAAGGCCCAAGGAAACCCGCATATTGAGTAGGTTTCCTTGATGCTCTTATTACCTCATTTCTGAACCCATTTGTGGAATTTCTCTTTCAGGTTCTTCCTCAAAGACCGCATAGTGCATTCAAAAGACACCCTGCCCCATGGATAGCTGTTAAAGAAATCTAAATCGTCGACGTACGACAGCCAATCCAATGGGACGGTCTTCTTCTCATCCCCAGATAGTAATACTTGTGCTAAAAAGTAAATGATATCGATCTTTTCTTTATCGCTACACTTTATCTTGTTCTCTGTGAGCAATTTCTTTAAATCAGCAACAAGTACTACTTGGGCCTTAAAATGCTCCAACAATCTTATATTCTTCGAAGCTTTCAACACCACGTCCGGCTCTGGGATTTCCCCGCAGTTCAATCCAGTGATTAAAGTAAATTCGCTCATTCCGAACCGAGTTGGCTTTCCATTAATCATGAACCACAACTCATGTTTCTTTTCTGTTTCTATCTGCCTCAAAAGCAAATAGTGTGTCAACACTCTAAAATATATCATATTTTCAGACATCGAAATCAAATGTCCTAAGGCAGATTCCTTAAAAATTGGCATTTCCGTTTCATGGTCTAAATTCTACCTTATTACCTCTAGGGCCTCGATCTTTGACTTCATAGTGACTTTCACTACGAAGTACTCATGCATAGGATCCATGATCATCCTTAGCTGTCCAATCCCAGGAAGTTCATCTATGTTGTACTTCGGGAGGTCATTCTGAAAAAAAAAAAAACACATCGGTTAGAACCGACCAAAACTACAGAACCGACCAGAATAGACCAAGAACCGATATTGAACCGACTATAACCAACCGAACCGGCCTAGAATCGGTCCAGAACCGACAGCCCATGACCTAGAATCGACCGAACAACTTAGAACAGACCAAACCGAATAGAACCGACCGAACCAACCAAAATCTGACCAAACCGACCAAGAACCGACCAAAACGATCGAACCGACCAAAAATCGACCGAACCAACCAAACCCGACCGAACCGACCTAGAACCGACCTTCCCAACTAGAACCGACCAAAATAGACTAGAACCGACCAAGAACGACTAGAACCGACCAAGAACTGACCCTTTTAAGAACCGACCTTAAACTGACATAGAACCGACTAGGGGTGGCAATTCGTGTCACGTGTCGTGTTCGTGTCGTGTTTTGATCATTTTTTTAAATTTTGCAGTCAACCCAAACACGACCCGTGACACGAAATTTTTTAAAAATCGCAACACGAACACGACACAATCACTATACGAGTTGACACGACCCGAAAATGACCCGTGACACGAAATTGACCCGTGAATCCTAAATTGACACGAAAATTGTATACTTTTATTTAGTTTTTTACATATTAGAAATAACTTAAAATTCATAACACACTAAATTACAATAACATCCATTAAAATTAAGTAAATAATAGTATAAGATTTTGAGTATAACTATCATGATATCACAAGTTCATAATAACATTTCAAATATGTAATGAAAAATATATGTATTTTTTAGTTTTTTACGAGTTTTGTGTCGTGTTCGGGTTAGGCGGGTCCAACCCAAAATTGACCCGTATTTTTCATGTCAATTTCAGGTCGATCCAATTCTGACCCGAACCTTTTTTTTCTCAACCATAACCCGTAAAATTTGTGTTGTTTTCGAGTCGTGTCGTGACCCATATTGCCGGCCCTAGAACCGACCTACAACCGACCATGAACCGACCTAGAATGAGCATGACTGAACCGACTTAGAACCGACCGTGACACGCAGTACAGTAATGTATATTCTTTGTTTTTTCTTATATTAAGTTTTGTTCTTGTAAAAATGTAATTAAAAAAAATAAAACAAGAATAAAACCTTAATGTTAATTCAGAGAATAAAATCTTAGTGTTACCTGAGGGAAAGTAGATTCCGTTGCCTCGTCGACTTGAGTTCTGGAAATAGCCGTCTTAGTTGATGAAGAATAGTTGTTTTGTGATACCATTTCAGTCGTGGTCTGGAGGCGTGGGTGTTCTGGTCGGGTCGGCGTTCAGAAGGTCGGTGGAAATGGTCAGTCGGCGTTGGGGTTGGTCGGTCGGCGTTCGAGAGGGTCGGGTCAGAGTTCTGGAGGGTCAGTCGGCGTTCGGGATGGTCGGTCAGTGTTCATGAAGATCGGTCGGCGTTTGGGGAAGGTCGGTTGGCGTTGAGGTGGTTGGTGAGAACCAGAGGAAAGAGAGAGAGAAAAGGGGGTCTAGGTAGGGAAGGAATGGAAGGAAAAAGGAAAAAAAGAAAAATAGTCAATCGGGTTGATGGTCTATTCAGTTTAAAAATTAGAAAAATTAAAATGTATACATGGATTAAAATGGAATCTATTTTTTAACACGTGAATGGTTTTTTGTTATGAAAAAAAAATCTAGATCCTCAATTTCTATTTTCTTCCCGTCTTTTTATCAAAATTTCTCGCCATTAAAGTAAAATCCCCATCATCCATCATGCCATGTTCGAGGAGAAGATCCTGTGTTCATATTTATACATATATATTATATATGTATGCATATATATATATATATATCGTACTTTCATATAGTCTTACTGTCTGTATCCCACTTCCCCTTTTCCTGGATCTTTCACTTTCCCCCCTGTATGAGGGTCTCCATTTTCTCGAGAAAGTTTCAACTTTTTTTTTTTTTATAAGTGAAAGCTAGGTTGAGTTAATGGGTGGTTTCTGATTTAAAGAATGGAGAAGGTGATTCATGAGCAGTAGAGGTCATTGGCCGAGACTCCAACTTATTCAGTTGCCTCGGTCGTTACAGTCATCGTCTTCGTTTGCTTTTTGGTGGAATGGTCGATATACAGATTTGGGAAGGTAAGAATCAATGACGAGTGATGTAAGTATGTTTTCTTGATTGGTCGCTGAGAAAATCACTAATGTGAAAGAAGATGTGATTTTTAAAGTACTATATGTCTTTCAATTTCTGGGACCTATTTGATTATTTGGGCCTGGAAAGTTTTTCTTTTGGATTAAAATGTAAAGTCTAGTTTCCTTTAGTTTCTGCGTTATTCTTCCCGTCTTTCGACGTTCGTGTCTATGGTCGGTTGGATGTGGCGTTTATCAATTGGCCCACTACTTTAGTACAAAGAATCTTAAACATTTATTATTCTTTCTCGTCACCACCAGTTGGAATAATCCCGATAGATATCTCAACAAAAGGAGAATCCCTAAAATGCAAGTAAAGCTACACATAACAAAACCCACAAACGTAACCCTTTTTTCTTTTTCTATATATATATTGCTTTCTTTCTTTCTCAAAAAAAAAAAAAAAAAAAAAAAAAAAAAAGTTCGTGTAGATACTCAAATTGCTAGACTACTTGTAAGTTTTCTGAATGTGCAAAGTTTTTGTGTGTAAAATTACTGTTACAAGGTCGAAAGGAAGTTGGAATATAAAGAATTAATATAGAACGCAAATTTGTATTGTACTTTTCATTGTGTAAATTAAGATCAAAGGCACACTCACGTTAATAGGTTTTAACTTTTAGAGTACATCCATTCACATGCATGGTTATGCACTTTGATCGTATCTTTTCCTGTTACTTATCACACATCGTTTAAACAATACTAAAATATTTTTAATTGTCAATATTGATCGGGTGGACACATTAATCCCTTTCAAAGCTTGGAACCATATGTTACTAACTTGCATTTTATATTTTTCTTCTAACTAAAATTAAGTACATGTTACTAGTTTATTAGTTGTATATATTCTTGAGTAATTAATTCCGATGAAAATCTATATTATATATATATATATATATATACACACACACACACACACACACACGTACAACTAGTTATATATGAACGGAGATTTCGGGAAAATTGAAGGAGATGAAACTGCGTGCGAAAAGATACCTCGCCATATAAATATCACTTACCGTATAAATATTACTATGAGGGTAAAAGCATCCCTATTAAATCTTCTCTTCTTGTTTTACTCAAAATCATTTGGAGTGTCAAATAAACTCAATGCTTTTACACATCTTCCAATAGCGATGTTTACAAATGCAGAAAACCCCACTAATTAAACAATAAATTAATTAGGACTCGTTTGGTTCATGCGTTTAAATCAGTGATTCGTGATTTTGACATTTGAAATTAAAATTTTTTCAAAAGAAAAACACTATAAGAAAATCAAAACTATGAGTTTAAACGCATAAAAGAAACGAGCCCTTAATTTTAATGTGTTTGGTATGAGGATTTGTGCAATGGTTCGAATCATGGTTCGTGACTCGCTACAGTATTTTCTCTCATAAAAAACACACGTAAACCGAAAATAATTCTAAATCATGATTCTAAATTCGTGAATCAAACGTCCACTACCATGGGATCCCTATATAAAACAGTGCTAGTCATTCTGATATCCTCCAACTTTTGCAACTAGAGAAACCAAGTTCATTCTAGAAAACAAAACAGATCATCAAATTTAACAGTTCCTTCTCTTCTTCTCCTCCACTCAAAAATCTTTCACACATAAAAACCAATTCAAATCAACCAAAAAAAGAAAAAAAAATCCTCCAAGACAATATGCCTAGATCATACTACAACGACAACTGCTACTACTCTTACTGGGATTACTTCTCAATCCCACTTCATCTTTTCATTTTCATCCTCATCGTCCTCTTCATGTTGGGCTTCTCATGGTACATAAATTATGAGTCCAGGTTCGAGGACATGATGATTCAAGTCAAGCTCTTCCTCATGCTCGTTCCTCTCCTTCTCCTTATCCTCGTCCACTGCCTCTCCACCGGCGGCCTTCCCTTCCTCGTTCTGCTTCCCGAGAAGGACTCGCTTCACCGCGCCGGCGGATCGCCATGGGGTGTCGCCTTCTTCACACACACACACACACACACACGTACAACTAGTTATATATGAACGGATTTCGGGAAAATTGAAGGAGATGAAACTGCGTGCGAAAAGATACCTCGCCATATAAATATCACTTACCGTATAAATATTACTATGAGGGTAAAAGCATCCCTATTAAATCTTCTCTTCTTGTTTTACTCAAAATCATTTGGAGTGTCAAATAAACTCAATGCTTTTACACATCTTCCAATAGCGATGTTTACAAATGCAGAAAACCCCACTAATTAAACAATAAATTAATTAGGACTCGTTTGGTTCATGCGTTTAAATCAGTGATTCGTGATTTTGACATTTGAAATTAAAATTTTTTCAAAAGAAAAACACTATAAGAAAATCAAAACTATGAGTTTAAACGCATAAAAGAAACGAGCCCTTAATTTTAATGTGTTTGGTATGAGGATTTGTGCAATGGTTCGAATCATGGTTCGTGACTCGCTACAGTATTTTCTCTCATAAAAAACACACGTAAACCGAAAATAATTCTAAATCATGATTCTAAATTCGTGAATCAAACGTCCACTACCATGGGATCCCTATATAAAACAGTGCTAGTCATTCTGATATCCTCCAACTTTTGCAACTAGAGAAACCAAGTTCATTCTAGAAAACAAAACAGATCATCAAATTTAACAGTTCCTTCTCTTCTTCTCCTCCACTCAAAAATCTTTCACACATAAAAACCAATTCAAATCAACCAAAAAAAGAAAAAAAAATCCTCCAAGACAATATGCCTAGATCATACTACAACGACAACTGCTACTACTCTTACTGGGATTACTTCTCAATCCCACTTCATCTTTTCATTTTCATCCTCATCGTCCTCTTCATGTTGGGCTTCTCATGGTACATAAATTATGAGTCCAGGTTCGAGGACATGATGATTCAAGTCAAGCTCTTCCTCATGCTCGTTCCTCTCCTTCTCCTTATCCTCGTCCACTGCCTCTCCACCGGCGGCCTTCCCTTCCTCGTTCTGCTTCCCGAGAAGGACTCGCTTCACCGCGCCGGCGGATCGCCATGGGGTGTCGCCTTCTTGCTCGTCTTCCTCTTGTTCATGGTCTCTTACCAGTCTTCGTTTCACGAGCGCTGGTTTCCTTTTGTGGCTAGATGACGATATTTTAGGGTCAATTATGTATTATATTATTAGTTTTGTCATACAAATAAGCTAGCTAATTATTCACTAATTGCCTTCTGTTTTGGGTTAATTATATATGTAGCTTTACTTTTTAAGTTTGTGGACTATTATAAACGAATGTTCTTCGGGATTATCTGAAAGTGCAAGTCTTTTTTGTAATGATAGGTAGCTTAACTTCCACTAGCATTAATTAATAAGCCCCCAGTTTTGTAATAAGCCCATGAAGAGTTCACTTTTTTCATACGGATGTATATCTGTTTCTGTAAATATTATATAATGGAAGTTCCCTGGGTCACTATTCAAAAAAATGGTCCACTTATTTTGCTCTTTGTTTTTTTTTTCTTTTTCTATTTTATTTGAGAAAAATACTGAGTTTTTGGATCGAATTGGAAAATGGAAAGATTTGTAAAAGTTATACCTTTCGTCACCATTTTGTGGAAAATCGTTAGGTATGAATATGTTAGACACCTGTAACTCGATTGGTGAAATAGTATCTCTCTCCCAAAAAGTATATTTTTTTTCCCGCCGCGCAAAGAAAATATTTTGTTGCGAATGAACAAAGAAAAGACAGCGATTGAAATCAAGATTTATCCGGTAGCCTATATTAAATCACAAAACTAAAGACAAAAAATAACAAAACAATATTGTATCAGACTACTTATCTTCTTGTAGTTGGATCTCCTAGTTTTTGGAATGCTCCAAATTCCACTTGAGCATCCAAATCCGGGTCAATACCAGCAAAAACATCCCTGAACAACTGAGGTATTGGTACTCCCCCTCTCAGAACCGTATATGAGAATTTCATCTCGTACGGCTCAAACATAAAGACCCAAATACAAGTTCTATCGGATATGTTTTCGAAACTTCCTAATTGTATGATGCACTCTTTTATGAAGAGAGGAAAGAATAAAAATCCGAAAGCTCTTTATTGTGGTTATAATGCCAAAATATCAAGTCAGCTCATTCATCCATATGTTGATGGGGCCTCTTGAATCTTCTATTTACCTATTTTTTTTATTGTTTTGTTATTTTTATTTGTGTGTAATGAGACTTTACTATTGTTTTCTTTATTATTGATAGGAATGAGAAAAATACTGAGTTTGTTCTTAAAAGTGTACGGATTTAAATTTTACTCTTTATTCTTAATTAATATATTGACTAATATAATTTTTTGGTCTTAAGGTTGTGCCTAAAAAAGCTCATCTATTTTGTTGTTTAGAGGGCTCCTGTGCTATGATGGATTAAGGTTAGCATGCACTGAGGAATAGTTCATTAAAAGTTCACAAAAGGTCAAATGAACACACGAAACATGGATCACTTGTGTGAAATCCGTAAAAACAATATTTTTTTGGTCATTGCAGTACATTTTGTCGTCATTAAAAGTTCACATTAAACGATGGCTTTTGAGAAGCTAAAAACCGTTGTCTTATACCTAAGCACCAACCCAGCAAAAAAACGGTAAAAGCAATTGCCGACGTCAAGTGATGCATTTTGCGACAATTTATTACTGTGTGGATTCACAAGTTTGCACAAAGGCACTGGTTTGACATTATTAATACAAGGTGTGTGGTGGAATTTTTGCTGATGGCTAATAAACTTTCGGGAAAGCCAAACATGGAAGTTGTACAAGAACTTTCAGTAAGGTCTTTTGAAATGTATCGAAGTGAAATTCGTGAAATTTAGTATTAATTCTAAGTAGGTGTACTCTTTATAGTGGAGTAGAGTACAATAATTCTCTTGAGTTAGAAATATGACTGTCAGTAAAGGCAATGGTTGTAGCAAAGTTATGGAAATCTATTTAGGCCTTCGTTTATCTCACCAATTCGTGTTTTTAGTTTTATATTTTTACAGTTAAAAATTCTCAGAAAATATCACATCTAACTGTTTTTACTACAGTCAAATGCTCTCAGAAAATATCGCATATCAACTTGAATTAAAAACTCGAATCCGTAAAGTATTTTGCAAAATGTGGAGATTGTTAAGCTTTTGGTAATCTAATAGAGAAGCCTAGTCCTACATGGGTTTGGAAGCAAAACGAGAGGGGCTCTGAATCCTATAAGCAGTGCAAAGCCGTCTTTTTTATCATTCTTTTTCCAGTACAGTATGGATTAATATAACTACTTGTCCTATGGCGTTCTTAAACTTTTCAATAATTGAAACCAGTATCGGCTTTCTTTGTGTTTGAATAAATTCTTCGTAGTGAAACTGTAATTGACAAAGGAGTTAGTAACAATTAATAAATTCTTCTTTTAAGATTGCCAGTGTTGGCTTATTTTCTCATTCATTCATTCATTGTGTTGGTGACAGAGTTAAACTTTGGGTTGCGAGCTAGCTCCTGAATTATTGGAAAGGATTTTCAAGTATTGTCTATTACCGGAGAAGCTTACCGTAATACCTGAGGGTTTGCAAATCATAGGGAAGAGTAGTAGCCAGCCCTTATTTCCGGCAGGAGATAGACATTCATGAATGGAGCAAGGACCGGAGCACTAAGACCTTGGTCCATGTGCTTCGTATGTTGATGCTAAGAAACTCAGGAATACTTAGGCTTCGTTGATTTCACCGATTCGAGTTTTCAGTATTAAGTTTTTACAGGTAAAAGCTCTAAAAAATTGTCAGATATAACTTTTTCTGTTACAGTTAAAAGCTCTTAAAAAATATCACATATTAGCTCGAATTGAAAACTCGAATCCGCGAAGCGAATGAGATCTTAAAAGTCTCGGTTTGCATCTCAACAATAAAGACCTGTTTGTTTTATATACTCAAACTCAAATTATTGATTCTGCTACACTGTTTTTTTTTTTTCACAAAAATTCAAATTTCAAACGTCAGAATCAAAAATCATAATTTGAATATACTTTATACCTTCTAAAGGGCCTTAAGTGCCTTTTTTCCTTCATTGCTGACCAGGCACAAAATCTTCAAACTTTGAAGATACCAAGTAGTGTTGTACGTGATGAAGTAGTGATTCATGAAGCTCCGAAGCTTGCCAACTTACGCTTTATAGATATGAGTCATTGTTCATCCATCGGAGCCCCTGCAGTTGAGGCAATTGGGAGGCACTGTAAGCATCTGACAGGGTTGCGAGGGAACGCATACAGGAAATTCGGGAACAACTATTTTGATGATGATGCTTTTGCAATAGCGTCAACGATGCCTGAGCTCAGGCATCTCGAGATTCGCTTTCGAAGGTACACGAGTATGAATGCTCTGTTGAGCATATCCTATCTAGCTGCACCAAGCTCGAGTTCTTAGACATAAGCGGCTCACGGATAGTGTCCCTCAGTAACATGGTGTTAGAGTATAGTGACCCAAATCAGTTTGGCCCGGCTCAAAAAGCTCGCAGTGCGACATATGTGGTGCAACTTTAATTATGAGAAATTTTGAGAGATCTGTGGTGGTGCGACATATGGACCTTTATTATTTCTTATTTTCGCATACATATATATATATATATATATATTCTGTAATATTATGGTTCTTTGATGATGCTTCGATATAGAGCCTCTTAGAACTTCTATTTTGTATCAATTTTCGACATAGTGAATTTTCTTCCTCTGTCAGTGGTTTTTTTCCCATCTTGGGTTTTTTTCCACGTTACAACTGTGTGTGTTCTCGTTCTTCGTTTCTTGTTGCCTATTTTCATAACATAATATCGTAACACAGGGTTTTTAAAATCCCTCCCACTGAGCTACAACATCATGGAAGAAATGTTGTTATACGAGGGCTTTAGCTTTCTGCATTCTCCATATGGTTGGCTTTTCATCCGTATGTTGAATGTTTTAGTTTATGCTTTTTTAGCAAGTTAAAAGATCATTTATGGTTTGTTAACAAACTTACACCTTGTTACAATAATTGGTCTTGGATTATTTATGTGAAAGTGTTGTGTGGTGTTTAAAGAAATATTGTTGAACCTTTTAAAGGGTGTGATTGACCTTTTCGTATCTAGCTAAAAGAAAAAAAAAAGTTGAACTCATTATTTCACTATAAATAGGGCGCTTACGTTAATTTTACTTTTTGAGAGTTGATGATTGGTTAAAGAATATTGAGTTTCTACTTTCCTATTCTCGAGTTTTTTTTTTTTTCATCCTTTGTTTATGTGCTTAGATTTGTTAGTGCATTTTTGTATTGGCTTATTTTTAATAAATTAGTTGAAAACTATATTTGGCAAATTGGTTGTAAATTGGCTGGAAGCTTGGCTGACACAGCAAATAGGTGATCCTTTTAAGGAAAGTTTTGGTTGTCATGTTTATTGGCTGCAAATCAAAGATCTTGATTGCTAAAAATCAAGAGTGGACTTTTTAAGATATTGATGGCTGGTGATTTTCAGGCTTGAGTATGGTCTTTTTACTGTCATGGGGCTGGTGACCTGATTTGGTGGTTAATGGATGAGATATTACCATGATTTAGTGTGCTTATTGTGGATGATTGAGGGTTGGTGATTGTGTGACGAAAAAGATAGTGGCATGAGGGTTTTGATATGAGGGCAGAATGTGTTATGCAGACACAAGGCTAAAAACTGAAAAGTTACATTTGTTCATGTGAGAATGAGATTGTAATCTTAAGTGTCGCTTGATGTGTTGCGACGAATTGTTAGAACACTTTCGAGTTGGTTCTTCGGGAGAAGATTTCTTTGGTTTCAGGAAGAAACCATCAAGTCGAGTGATGCTCGCTGATCAAGCTTTCTAAGGAGATTCTAGGCAACAACGACATCATCAAGGAGGGAGTTGTTGAGTGTGTAAGACCATTCAGTCCTTTGTAATCTTTTGAACTTAGTGGATTGATCACTGTCTGGGCGTGGCCCCGCAGAGTAGGTGTGCGCACCGAACTGCGATATCATTTTTTTGGTGTCCTTTATGTTTGTGCATTATTTTCCTACATTGCTACTTTACTGGTTTAATTTCAGATTTACTGTTAAGAACAGTGTTATAGAAAAGTGTTATAACACTCTTTGTGACACTGACCGAAAAACAGACCTAACAAGATTCTATCCTTATTTCTTTTGTGGTTCTTCATCTTCCTAATATTCTCCTTTTTGTATCTCAAGTCTCTTCATTTTACATCAGTTATTATCTAAAGTTGTCTCCCTTGGATCTGTTTTTCCACCTTTTTTATGAAAGCTGAAGCCTTTTAGAGCACAAAGGTGAAGAAGATTGGCGCTATCGTTTCAGTAACTCCAAAAAAAGAAAAGAAAAAACAAATTATAATCAGTTGGCCACACAAGTTGGTCTTATGGGTGATAGAATTTATAAGTTTTTTGATCTTGTCTCAAGTTGGTCTGGTGGGTGCTAGAATTTATCAGTTTTTTGATCTTGTGACTAAGCTTTATGATGTATTTTGTGAATCCGAAGGATTTACAAAATAGCAAGAAGCTATACTCGAAATTTTCACATGCCCCATGTTTTCACAATCTGTCCAAAACACACTAATTTAGCACGCATCGCTAAAAGAAACATTAGTGATGTGAAAATAACGGAACCTCCGGTGTAGTCTTGTTTGCCTCTACACAAAATTCTCGTTTAGCCTTGTTTACATATGCTCGAAAATTTCATACGTCCCTCCATTTTCGTTAACCTATGTCAAAAACTCACTAATTGCTTTGCTATAAAAAAAAAAACATTTTTGAAGTGAAAAAAAAAAAAAAGATTAAAACCTCCGGTTTGATCTTATTTACCTATCTTCGAAATTTTCGTACACCTCTTGTTCTCGACAACCTAGGTTAAAAGCAGACTAATTCCACATGCTTCGTTATAAGAAACATTAGTGCGAAAAGAAGGGTTAAAACCTCTTGTTTGACCTTGTTTCCTTATGTTAGAAATGTTGGCATGCCCTCCGTTTTTACACTTAGGTCTCGTTTACCGATTCGAGTTTTACTACAGTAAAAAGTTTTTAGAAATAGTCACATCTAACTTTTTGCTATTATAAAAAGTTCTCATATAAAATCATATCTTAATTCGAATTAAAAACTCGAATCAGTAAACTAAACGGGCCAATAGCTTATTCGGTGGCCTTAACATGGTTGTTATAGCGTAATAATCATATTTTTAGATTTAAAATTCAATTTTAAACTGAAATCACACTTTAAAAGGCAGGAGTCCACATTATGTAACAAAGCCAATTTTTCGTCAAAATTTTAACAGAATGAGCTTTTTTTGTTAACCTTTCGGGCGCGTTTAGAACTCGTTTTAAAATGATTTTATTTTTTGTATGAAAATAAAAACGTAAATATTTTCAATCTCAGACAGAAATTATTTTTGAAAATGCGTTTGGTAGTTTTATCAAGAGATTGTTTTCAGTATAAAAAAACTCATTAATATCTCTCTCTACTCGAGAGAGGAGAAAACGAAAACAAAAAATGAAAAAAGACAAAGTTATTTTTCATTTATCCCTTATTTTACAATAAACCCAAAAATTGTTTTCATTTTTATTTTTTGTCTTTATTGCGTCAAATGCCGTTTTAAAAACATTTGTCATTTTTTTCTCAAAAAATGAGAAAAATAAAAACATGATCAATTCTAAACACGGTCTTCATTTTTCAGGGAGAGATAGATACTACGTTGTAAAAATTATGAGACAAAATGTTACGTAAGTGATAGTTGAGAATGAATTTTTGTGGTCAATCGTTGAAAGAATTGGACTACTAGTACTAGCTAGATCTTCTAATTCTCAATAATTAAACTGCAGGGGGAGGAAATTGGCGGGCACCATGTGAGTAGGTTGGCCTTGCACATATGACTCTGTCCCAGATTGGATAGATAGCGGAGAGAGAGAGAGAAAGCCGACTACAATAATGTAGGGCTGTAAGAAATCACCCCGAACCCAACGAATCCGGCCGAACCGAGCCGACCCTATTCGAAAATCACGAGTTTTTAATTTTTTATTTAATTTTCAGTTTTAATTATGTCTAACCCGCACTGCACGGGTAGGGGCGCGGGGTGGGGTTACATGAACCTGAGGTAACCCTACCCGGCCGAACATGTTCAAAGTAGGTAAAACAATGTCCAACACTTCAAATTCTTACTTTCATAAGTTTATGGACTTTATGCATTTAAATTGTTAACTTATTTATGTTTTGGATTCACGGTTTGTGTAAAAAATGCTTGTATGTCATAGTTGTTGAATTAGGACATTCTTTATTTATATTGGAAGTGTTTGATTTCAAAGTGAGTGTTTTAATTGTTCACCTTGCATTTAGACCTCCTCTTGAAGGAAAGACATGTTCTGTTTGATAATGATTTCTTCTGTAACAAGCACAGATTAATTGACTAAAAAGTGATCATGTGATCCTTGAGATCACCAATACGAGTAACCCGACCCTACCTGAGATCACCCGAAAGGTTGTGGGTTTGTAAACTTAAAAGAGTATCGCGGTTTAAAATTTTTTCAACCCGCACTGATCGAATAGGCTCAATTTTTTGACTCAGCCCTACCATACCCGGCCGATTTACACTCCTACAATAATGTAATGGAAATATGAATGGTTGGCGGCAATTCCAATAATCTAATACTCGTATTATACGTGGTGGGCTTGTTTGGAAAATAGCAGACACTTCCATTAAACAAAGTACCAACTAATAAAATAATAGCCATTAAAGTAGGATCCCCATCATCATCATGCCATGTTCGAGGAGAAAATCCTCTGTGTTCATATTTATACATATATATTATATATGTATATATGTATGTATTCATACAGATCACCGTGTTCGCCTGCACTTTTTTAATATTAATATGTAAACAGAAACGTACTTTCATATAATTTTACTGTCTGTATCCCACTTCCCCTTTTCCTGGATCTTTCACTTTCCCCCTGTATGAGGGTCTCCATTTTCTCGAGAAAGTTTCAAAGTTTTTTTTTTTTTTTTTCAAGTGAAAGCTAGGTTGAGCTAATGTGTGGTTTCTGATTTAAAGAATGGAGAAGGTGATTCATGAGCAGCAGAGGTCACTGGCCGAGACTCCAACTTATTCAGTTGCCTCGGTCGTTACAGTCATGGTCTTCGTTTGCTTTTTGGTGGAAAGGTCGATATACAGATTTGGGAAGGTAAGAATCAGTGACAAGTGATGTAAGTATGTTTTCTTGATTGGTCGCTGAGAAAATCAGTAATGTGAAAGAAGATGATTTTTAAAGTACTATGTCTTTTAATTTCTGGGACCCATTTGATTATTTGGGCCTGTAAAGTTTTTCTTTCGGATTAAAATGTAAAAGTCTAGTTAGGAAAAGAATCAAAGATTGAGGCGAAAGAAACTTTTGCTGTTGGAACTGAATAAAGTCTAGAAGTTCATAACTATTCTCTTTTTGGGTCCCACTGATTAGAAAGCAGTTGGGAATGCAAAGAAAGAAAAAGACCAAAAACAAAAAAGGGGTTAAGATTCAATTCTTGACGTGTTTCATATAGGTTTGAGATGTTAGAAGTTTTGTCATATATGTTTGGCTCTTGAGAAAGTACGAGAAAATGTAGTAGACTTTTGATGGGAAGAAGAGAGGTACTTTAAAATGGTATTCTATAAGAAATCAGAAATTGAGAAAAAAAAAGAAAAAAAAAAAAAAGAGGAAGAAGTCAAAGTGTAAAAGCTTCTTTGCTTGGCTATTTATTTACTGTTGCTCGGAAAATGTTGGAAAAGAAATTTAATTTTGGAACCATTTGCTCTGTTGATTAGAAGCACTTAAGCGAATCAGTTTTTTTTTTTCAAAGGGACTTAAGCGAAAACGTTGTTGTTGTTTTTGTTATTTACTTATCTGACCAGCAATAAAATGGGAGTAAATTACTGGAGAAATGTTATATCTAATGTTTATGCATGTTGTGTACAGTGGTTAAAGAAGACTAGAAGGAAGGCACTGTTTGCCTCTTTGGAAAAGATTAAGGAAGGTGGATTAAACTCTCTTGTTAGGATTTTTTTTTTCTTTGTTGGCATTCTTCTTGTCTTTTTTTTTTTGGTTGACAATTTTTGGCCCCGTTCATTTCACCGATTCGAATTTTGTTACAGTAAAAAGTTCTCAGAAACAGTCACATCTAATTTTTTTGTTATTAAAAAAAACTCTTACATAAAGTCACATCTCAACTCGAATCAGCGAACTAAACGGAATTTGTTTCTCTGTAGAGCTGATGCTACTTGGACTTATATCTTTGTTTTTGGCACAATGCGCAAGATGGATTTCTGAGATATGTGTAGATTCATCGCTTTTCAACAGCCGCTTCTATATTTGTTCTGAGAAAGACTATGGCATCCATGAGAACCGCAATTCGGAAACTTCTTTCTCTTCTCTCAACGAAACACACACTCCTTCAAGTGGAATCTTTAATACACATTCTTCTCATTCTCATCAATGTGGTGAGGTAAAAATATGATTCTCCAAGTTTGAAACTTTTTTTAGAAATTTTAGACATCACTAGCTCTTAATATGTAAGTAAAGGGTCGTGGTTTTCTCGCAGGGTCGTGAACCGTTTGTTTCGTATGAGGGTCTTGAGCAGCTCCATCGTTTCCTGTTTGTTCTTGGGATCACTCATGTTTTGTATAGCTGTGTGGCTGTTGGTCTGGCCATGAGCAAGGTAATATCTTCATATCCCTCTTACCAATTTACCAACTGCAAATTGGATCCTTTTCCATTAGAAACAAAAAAAGGTCCAACTTCCAACTTCAAATGGCTGCTAACAAAATTATTTAGCCCTTGTTTGTTTCAACGACTCAAACTGTTGTTTAGGATTCAAACCTTAATTCAAGATCCAAACTGGTGTTTGGGAGAGGAAATTTTAAGGATAATTCAAACCATTAGCAATGGTTCAAGGACGACTCAAATTGTTGATTTTAGAATTAACTCCCCCGCCCCCCCTAAATTCTAACAATCTGAATTGTTGTCAACAGTCCAATAGTTTCAAATTCTATTTTTTCTCTCTTTTTTTTTTCAATCTTAAAAATGTCGTAACTTCTTAGTTTTAATTTCAATTGAGATGATTTTTTTTAATGTGTTAATAAGAAAGAGAGGAATAAATCCCCACACATATTGCATATTTTTAAATGTCACTTATGATGAGGTTTTATAAGATTTGTTATAAAACTCTAATGACAGGTTTCAACATTTATCCAACACAGTTTGGATTTTATTCCCGATTCAAATTAGAATTTATTTGCATGTCCAAACAACAGTTGGGATCAAGTTTGAATCACCACAGTTCTAACTAAAAAAGTTCAAATCTCCACAGTTTAAGTTGTTGAACCCAACAAACCCTAAATGTTTTTCAGCGAATTATAAGTTTTTGTACAGGCAACTCAATTATTCGACAAATAAGTATCATATTTTTTATTATCAATTTATTTTGACAACCAAAAAAGTCAAACTCCATTTTTGGAACCAAGACCTTCTCATGTCACACCAATTGTTCTTATTATTAACTTTAGTGTTTCTAGCTACTTTTTGTTGTTTTATCTAATACTTGGAAGCTAATTCTTTATTGTATATTGTTATTCAGATGTCAAACATGAATTATATCAGAAGTTTAAATCATTCTTGTGTCTTAAATATATCAATCGTTCCTTATTAGTGTTAGATGAAAACATGGTTCAACTTTGTTGCTGGAAATAAAGGGCATGCTTGGAAATTCATGCACAAACCAGAGAAGTGGAGATTTATCTTTTTCATATTGATTATTTTGTAGATTTACAGTTGGAGCAAATGGGAGTTTCAAGCTACTTTGCAAGGTACATAACCTCCTCGCTGAAAGCACAAATAGAATGGCCGGTCGTTCGTTGTATGAAGTTCTTAAGACCTCACTAATCAGCCTACTCTAATTATGGTCATTTTTCACTATGACAGCTATGTTTAGGAAAAGTTGCTTTCATATAATGTCTTGTTAAAACTCGTTTCAAGGTCTATTCAGAAGAGCTCTTTTGAGAAGTCGTATTTTGTGGCTTTGATTGAAAGCTCTTCCGGAGAGATAAAACACTTTTGACGAAGCATCCAAACAATCACAGAAACAGTTTTTGATCTCAGGAAGCCAAAAGTAGCTTCTAGGAAGCTCTACCAAACATGCCCATAGTTTACGATTGAAAATACTTGCCCATTAAATCAGAATTACTGTTAGTTCTCAAAACAGTTGGTGAATTGGCTTTCTCACGTTTCTGAAGCCTGTTGAATGAAATCTTGTGTTTATATAAAACATGTTCCATTTATGTCCACATTTTCTTATACTAGGAAATTTTTCCCTTGAACGTCAGCAATATAAGATCTTTATCTTTATTCACATTCACTAAACTTGTAGTTGTAAGTGCTGTAGGAAGTCGACGGCATCAAATTTTGTTCCCTACAACTGATAATTACTGAAGCCCACTTTCTTGCAATACTGGTGGTCATGGCTGTTTGTGCTTTATCAAGGTTGTTTTATATCTTTCTTTTGTTACCTTCCTTTTTTTTTCTTTTCTTTTATGATTTATACAGCAAAGAGAGACAAGGTCATGAGGCGTCAATCCACCTTTGTTTACCATCACACATCTCATCCATGGAGCAGAAATCCGGTTCTTATTTGGATGGTAATTCTTCATCATTATAACAACTTTGAGTTGTTCTTCAATACTAGTGAAAATTTCTCCATCATATATGCTGTTGTTTAATCGTTGTATTTTACATGCTCTTAGTTCAGATTGTTTCATTTTATCTAAAAATGCAACACATGAATGAGCATAGGATTCACTTGAAGCTAGCTTAAGTGGTTGGTTGCACAAGTGTGTGCGTGTATCCACCATCGAATCCTGGTGGTTTCATTTCTTGTTAGTAAAGTGGATGCCATAGGCCCCACACTGTATCAAGGGAATTCCCTTTCTGGCAAGAAAGAAGCCAAATAAGATCAAAGTTTTGTCATGTACTATCATAAGAATGATCATATATTATTATGATAACGCCAACTAATTATTCTATCATACTCAGAAGTTAGAAGTATTCCTTTGTGGACTAGCATTTCTTTTGTTGTCCCATTGAAATAGTTGTAATCAGCAGTGATTATTTTCTCTCTTGTCACCCTTAATTGACTATGTTATTGTGTGGATATTCAGTTTTTAAATATGAATTGTGGTCTATGGTGGTGCAGCTCTGCTTCCTACGACAATTTAAAAGTTCCATAAGGAAATCAGATTACTTGGCACTTCGTTTGGGCTTCATCACAGTGAGTATTTATTGTGTTTTATGCCCTTTTTGTGTCTTTTCATTTTTTGCTTGTTTTTCATTGCCCAAGCCAACCAAACCAATTAACTCTCATTCCTACATTTGTATGCCTAATCATAAATACAGTGACTATACCGAACTCATGGCATTTACTTTGTTTCATGATGATATCCAGAAGCACAAGTTGCCACAAACTTATGATTTCCACAAATATATGGTCCGGAGTATGGAAGATGAATTTAATGGAATTCTTGGAATTAGGTGTGCAATTCTCTTACCATTATTCCTTGCTTCAGAAGTAATTCATATCAACTCATATTCTTATGATTTCTTGGTGAAAAAGACTTCTTTGAAATATAAAAAATTTTGGTACGTGGAGCTTATGTGACATCTATTACAACATATGATCTTTCACCGCATTTCATCGTATTTTGTTAAGTATTCAGTTCCCTAATATTAATTTGTTCTTATAAAATTTGCAGCTGGCCACTCTGGGGCTATGCCATATTATGCATCTTCATAAACGTTCATGGTAACTTATGCATTTGGAAGGGCAATTTCAAGGACCAAGATTTCTTCCAAGTTGTTATTTCCTGAAATTTCGTAGTTGTTCAATTACTGCAGGTCTAAATACGTACTTCTGGCTTTCTTTCATCCCTGCCATAGTAAGCGAAATTCACCTCTTTTGTCTCTTCACTCTAGTGCGAAATAAGATAATACTCCTAATATAACCATTCCATCATGTTCAACGGTTTCACTTGTCTAAGCTTGTCATGGCGGTTGGAACAAAACTTCAACATGTGGTCTCCTCTTTAGCACTCGAAGTCGTCAAGCAATCGGGACCGTCTGTCGGGACTCAATTAAAGCCTAGCGATGATCTGTTTTGGTTTGGAAAGCCTGAAATACTACTGCGCTTGATACAATTCATCATATTTCAGGTGTCAGCCAATGCATGACTCATCCATGATATACATTTTCCGTTTCCTTTTTTCTTTTTTCTTTTTTTGTCCTTATTCTCTTCTGCTTCTTTCTTGTGCAGAATGCCTTTGAGATGGCAACATTTGTCTGGGCCTTGGTAAGATTTAACTAAAACCTATTGCGTTGTTTGATATTCATTCCCTTTGTATAAATAAATTCACAGTTTCAATACATTTTCATTTTATCTTGTACTTTAGTGGGGACTTGAGCACAGATCGTGTTTCATGGACAACAATTATATGATACTCATTCGGTTGGCCTCCGGGTATGTATCTTTTCTTCAGTATACAACATACTTCTATTGTAAATAAAGTATGAACATGCCATAACTATGACCGATGTATATGGTGCTGAAATGATTGCTGATGTAATAAAATATTGAAGGCATTGTTTGTATCTCTGATTAAGCTCCTTTAATCTGACTAAATTAGACTAAGAAGTTAGCATTCTAATTGCTTGTTTTGCAGTGTTATAGTTCAGTTCTGGTGTAGCTACAGCACAGTACCTCTGAATATAATTATTACCCAGGTTTGCTTCAACTCTTTACTTATCTTTCTGGATTTGAGTTCATGTCAACTGAAAACCAAAAGCGGGGTTTTGAGTTTCTTTCCCTCATGATTACAGATGGGATCTCGGTTTAAGAAAACCCTCGTCACCGAAAGCGTAAGAGAGTCACTCCATAGTTGGTGCAAGAGAGTAAAGGAGAGGTCTAAACGCGATTCCCTTCACTCACACACTATAAGGTCAGTGTGTTCACTAGAATTGACAATCGATGAGAGGGATGAAATAACCATTGCATCGGGTACTTTGTCTCGAAGCTCTTCATTCGAGTCCCAAAATCAGTTGACAGTAACATCAAGTATACTGCCAGACGAGGCTGCCCGTGAGAGTCCCGCCATTCCCCACGCATTCCGAATGGATGAGTATTTATCTGAATCTGTGAACATAAGTGCATCACAACCTCCGACCAGTGTTGGTGAAGAAGGCGGTTTAAGCAATGGAGAAGAACAGAAGGTCAAGACTCTCTTTGAGCTGTTTCAGAACACATAAAAGTGCTCGATACTTTTCGAAAACCAAATTACTCTATTGAGTACAGGCTTCGTTTGTTACCATGAAATGCAAATTATACCATTAGACTAATCCTAACAGCATATCGCGAAACACGGAGCTGGAAGCAGGCCTCCAGAACCAGATGAAAGTTAAGCTTGTTTATAGTTGCCGCTCAGTGAAATATCCCAACTGAATTATAGAATGTCTCAACTTTTATATTCTTTTACCTATTAACCTTTTTCTCATAACATTCAACCTTCCAAGGAAGTTTTGCTTTTCAACTCAGCTCATTTTAAAAAGGAATATGTTTTTGTAACACACATACAGACCAACAATCATCCAATAAAATGAAGTAAAATAAAAAGATTGATGAACGGTTTAGATGAACTCATTAGCAAAGCACTTATAAGAAAGTAGAGTTATTTCACACTAGAAATGGAAAGTTCAAAAACATTTAATAATAATAATAATAAGCTCATTCAGTAGCAAAGAAAAACTTAGCCCTGAAATACACTAATCCATCCAACCAACCAACAAAAACAAAAACAAAAACATGACAAGAGATAATAGAGTTTTGAGGAACGACAGTTGAGAAGAAACCAGAGTTAAGAAAATGGTAAGAAGAAGAAGAAATCACAATTTAAGCAGTGAGTTCCTCCTCCTTGTGGGTCTCAATGGTAACATCACACTGAGGATACGCAACACAAGTGAGGACCCAACCTGCATCAATCTGTTCATCATCAAGGAAGCTCTGGTCAGACTGGTCGAGTGTTCCTGACACAACCTTCCCAGCACATGAAGAGCAAGAGCCAGCCCTGCAGGAGTATGGCAGGTCGATACCAACCTCCTCGGCGTGGTCGAGAATGTAGACGTCATCGGGGCAATCGAACTCCTTCTCTCCGTCGGGTGTTATCAGCTTCACCTTGTATGATGCCATGGCAGTGACACGCCCTCCGCGGCTCGCCTTGAGGCCGAAGAGCGCCTGCCCCGTGTTGGGGAGTGCCCTCAGGCTGCTCACTGCATGTCTTCTCGCGAAGGAGGTGCTCACCATCGTGCCAGAGAGAGCTGCTGCTGTTGTTGTTGCCATTTTTCTCTGCGTTTCTTCTTTTTCAGTGTTTGAGGAGCTGAAGAGATATGAGAAGTTGTATTAGTGTGGTTGATAATGGGGGGGTAAGGCTTGTGGAAATAGTGTGGCTGGGATATGAGAACATAGAATCCTATCATGCCACGTGGCAGATTGTTGTGGCTCCTAGCTTTATCTTGTATTATCACCATAACCCTCCCCTCCATTTGGGAGGTTCACCCATTTCTTTTCCACTTTTCTGTTGGTGAGGACTGTGGTGAGCACAAGCTCTAGGCCACAGATATTTGTTTTTTTCTCTTTTTTTTTTCTTTTTTTTTTTTTTTATCTCAGTTGTTTCCTCACCAAAGAAGCAAAAGACCCAAAAATAAATAAATGTCGTTTCTATCTTTTTTCTTTTGTTTCAATCTTCGTCTACTTTTTCTGGCCTCAAAAGTATTTTCACTACATACATGAAAGGAAAGGTCCACATGAACTTATTTTGGTCACAAAAGGTTGGGACGTGTGAGCTGATTGTCGCAACACATGGATTAGATTAGAAGAAGTATAACCATCATAAATTTAACCATCACAAGGTTATGAAACCACAGGACTCGTAATTGTGGCCACTTTCTTGGCCATGTGTCGTAGGGTCCACAAATATTAGACTACAACTTGTCAGAATTTACACCGTTGGCTTAGTAGAAATAAAGCTAAACCTGATATATTTGGGTTGTTTTGCTGATAAGAAAATTAGACGAGGACAACCAGAAATAATATTAATTTCAAGAAAAATCTAGATGTTCCAAGTTCCAGATGAATGTAGCTTATTCTATCAAATTTAAACAAAAAAAAAATGAAAATATCCTACTGAAGTAATGGAAAAGAAAAAAAGGGCAATAAGCAGAGCTCATGATATCTAGACAAGCCAAAGGCCATTGAACAAGGAGCTCTTAGTTATACCCCTTACCTACTCCTCCTTGTAGTCCATTTATCAAACCAAAATTAACTTAAAACTCATATGAGAGCCAGAAAAATATAGAAACCAAGTCCATATCCTGGCCAGATTATATTCCTGAATATAATTATATAAGATTAAAGTTAAACAAGGGCCATAGTTTTCTCCTGCCACTTGCCAACTCAAGATGCTCATAGACATGCTTCATTTGAAGTCAATAACACAGAGAGATCATAAGACTAGATATCCAATCTCACTTCCTAAAAAGCTCCTTAAACCAAACCTAAGTTTGACAGTTCTTTTTCTTTATGGCCATTACCTGTTCTTCTTCAATTTTATGTGATAAATTATCACCACAGACAGAGCAGCTCAAGTCCAAAACCAGGCATAGAGACATATTTTTAGGTCTAAGCTGCCAGTTCAGGCTTAAACCAACATGAACCATCTTGAAAGTTTCTCTAATGCATGCACATAGGGAAGTAGGAATGGAATTATAATTTCACAAGTTCCTTATATTGACACAAGCACAAAATTCATTTTGCAAGTCATTCTACCCCTTAAGTTCAATCATACCTCTGATGAGCATGTAACAAACAAAGAGTATGGGGTAGATATGATACCAGTGCTTACATTGAGAACCTATATGTAGAAGGTCCAAAAAGAAAATAACAAATGACAGTCTAATTTTCTAACTTTCTTAAAAGTATATGAAATAATCTCTGCATTCTAAATTAAGGCTTTCACTTACAGCCGGGGAGAAAACCGAAGTTAAAAAAACAAAAAAGGAAAATTCTCAAGGCTTCCCCTACACCAGAGAAAGAAGAATACATCCCCATCCTAACATCATGTGATTTCAACCTGATAATATTGCCGTGTCTTCAACCATGACCAGGAACTTCGTCTCCAACTGTACTATCTCAACAATCAATGTGATTGGGGAAGCTCTATCAGGTTGTTCCCCTGGCGACATCTTAATCGCACTTGATGTTTCTGTAGATCCTCCTCACAAACAAATTTGAGCCCAGATAACCAACAGCGCCTATAAATTCACAAGCCGACAAAAATCCACATATCACAACAATTTTCTTGAGGCAAATGCACCTTGAACAACAACAGGAATCTAAGAATTTAGAACAATGCTATAGGGCACTCGTAGTGCTAAACACACCCACTAATAAAAGGTGGGCCCCGCAATATAGGGCCCATGTATGGGATTTACCTTCTATTAGTGATGGTGCTTAGCACCGGTGATGCCCACTAGCATCTTTCAATAATTAATTCTTATAAAGCACATGTTGTTACAAAAAGTATGTCCCCACTGGAGGCCACTAAGTGATAAGCCCCAAACACCGCCCCACCGTGGGGATCAAGGTTTAGAGTGAGTAAAACAATACAGGAAAACAAAGAGCAAACAGGTGTATATAGAAACAGGGCTTCTATGTTTCACATTTTTACTCAGGTAATAGCATATCTAAAGTAAAATAGCACCTACTACGCATAAACCTGATTAGTTAACGCAGAAAAACAAGATTGAACTCAAAAGAACAGCACCATTCCCTCCACTAGAAAGGGGAAGGAAGAGTTAAGGAAAACTTGGGAAAAAGTCTGAAAAAGAAACCAGCAGATAAGCTGAGTGATAAAACTGACATAAGATCTGATGACCTTATTAAGGACTTACCACAGAGGATTCCCAAACCAAGACAAAACATGAGGGTGTATCCAAAATAAAAGCTCGTCTGGAAGAAGCCTGACATCTTTGTCTTTACGTAGTAGTAATATATTGAATACAAGTACACATAAACAGCCGTTGAGGCAGCTGAAAAGAAAGAAGTCCATTGCCAGTGATAGTTCTCCGCATTGAGCAAGAAATATGTCCCCACAATTGTCACACAAACGGTGACAATAATTAAGATCAGGAAAACAAGAAGCATAAAACCATAAACATAGTATACCTGTTGAGCACAGAGCACAAAGTGACTACATCAGGCACATGAATATAATATAATCAAACTAAATTATGCAACACTTTCTGCCAACTCCGGAGAGGAGGTAGGGGGTGGTGGTGGACCACATTTAATATTTTGGTTTTAAAATAATACTGCTTTAGTACTTAACCTATAGTCGACAGACTGAGACATGTGCCTCAGAGGACTAAACATTATGGATCAGTATTTGAAGGACACAAAAACATATCATTGAGCCCGCTCCAAAATCCTTTTACTCCATCTTGTATAACATCCTACTGGAGTGGCTCCATGATCCTATGTGCCACATGATAAATACAGGTCGATGATTCGATCTACAAAGAGGATGCTTAAAAACAACTTTGCTTAAACAATGTACCTCAAATATCCAATTTAAGGTAAAAACTTAAAAGAATGAAAGTTTGAACTTTTTGCAATATCGTTAACCTGATACTACTTTTGAGTTTTGACTACCAAATGTATTTATTAAACCAACTATGCACACAGATTAGAGTCGCACCTTGTAATTCCAGAATGATGTGAAGACAAAATACATCTCAATAAATATGCTCCCAAAGGGTAGAAGTCCTCCCATCATTGAGACTACAGATGGTGTCAAATACCATTTCTTCTCAGGAATGGGACGAGGAATGGTCTTCACTCGGCAAGGATTGTTAGGGGCACCACTCCAATTTCTTCCAACAACCGTACCAAGAAGTGCCAAAGGAAAAGAGATGAAAGCCCAAATAACAAAGACAACCACCATTGTTCCAAAGGGAATAGCAGCTAAAGACCCATAGAAGATGGCAATTGTGTTTAAGATGAACCCAATGCCAAAGCACATGAACGGAAATAGAGATGCTGTAAGAATCATTGACTTTATCCAACTTTTACCTGAAAAAATAACACCACAATTGTACAGTGGAAATGGAGCCAAAACATGTTTAACAAGAAAAAGGAAAGAAAAGGTAATAAACTAGATCTAGAATGCAGCACAATGCTACAGAAAGCCATATAAAATTGCTTGTGCGTGTGCGCAAGCAGAGCAAGGTTTTTTTTTTTTTTTTAAGAAAAAAAAAGTAAAGTTTGAATAAAAAGAAATCTAACCAAATACGTACCACCATGGCGTGAATACATCCCACCACTAACGTAACCAGAAATGAATGACGTGAGAGCATAACATACTATAAAAGTAGTGACAATTGCTCCTCTCCTGTGGGACCAAAAGGAATAGTGTAAGATATGACAGTCCAGATGTAATACATGCATCCATGCTTTCAGACATTCGTCAAGCACATACAAAGATGAGAGCTGGTCTCAACAATATCAAGTGCATTGGCTAAGGCATAAAAAAGATTCAAAATAATGGCCATGTATCTCGCAATAAGATTTCAACATACCCGACATACAACATTCCAACAATTGCCAGTAAGATGACAAGGAGAATGAGCAATGCTAGCTGGGCACCTGTACCAACAACAGCGGAAAGTATCACCAAACTCCTAGGAGGCCGGAAAACATCCCCATGGACAAGTTTCCAGCCAGACTCTTCACTAACATCTCTTTCCTGAAAAAGAAGAAATGTTGAGAATCAACACTATTTTACAAGCTACTAGGGTTGCTCCTTGTTAAGGAAATAAAAAGAAAATACAAGCAGATAAGAGAACATTACCAAAGTTTCCAGATCATCGTCTTCTCTTGCATATTTTGCATAGTCATTCCTCAATGTACGCATTAATATCATTGACACCAGACCAGTAAGAAAGATAACCATCATGAATGAGTTAAAAATTGAGAACCAATGGATCTGCAAACAAAAAGATGATACATAGATGACTCTAAAGATAATAAAAAATGTAGATGACTAAAAGACCTGAACCAATGTTTAAAAGTGGCTTTTTCAATTGAAAATAAAGCAAGACAAGGAACAAGAAGCAAAGGAAAATAATCCCTTTCCAATTTTACCTGGTGCTCGAAAAATGGGTAGTCCAGATAAACATCAAATCGACGTGCAAAGGTCACATTGGTTTGAGTCCACTTGACAGAATACGTTAGGTCCAGTGGTCGACCCACTTCCAAAGGCTTTGGGCTCTCTTGAGTGAGATTCACATGAATTATCTGCATTAATACAAAGCTTAGCCATGATACAGATGACATATGACAGTTTCAAAAGCTAGCTACAAACATATAGAATTTTAAGAACAAACCTGATCTTTGTTGTACTTAACAATAATATTCTTATGTGTGTGAAGCACATGCTTGCCATTGTCACTATTCTTATCCGGATGCAACTCACCAACAAAGCCTAACAACATTGCAAGAAAGAGAAGAAAATATCAATCACAGGTTCGCAACTCAAAATTTCTGACGTTCAAAATCCAGCATCACAGTTGGGGAATGAAAATTTTAGATTAATCCATACCCCATAAAGGTAGATCATCTGGAGTTGTATGTAGACACCCAAGACCAAGGTAGATACCATTATAAGATGCAAAGAGATACCAAGTTAGTTGCCAAGAAAAAAGATAATAGTTAAAAAGCAACAACTCAAAATCAGCATCGAAGCTTCATATACATGAAGAAAATTCAATCAATGTGCAGCAAGAAGCATATTACTATAAGTAGCCGATTCTGCGTAGTAATAGCATTATGTGACAAGCTTATATTATGAAAGTACAGACTTACCCATGAAAAATTCAAACCAGTAACTATTCTCAATTGCATCTTTGAATTGTTTAACCTTTGCAGCATCAAGTTCAAGTTGACAAATTGTAGCCTTATCCACATTTTCTGCAAAGAAAAAAGGTCAGTAAATTGCATTTTTAACCACCTGAACATAACTTATGTAATTACCAGGATTCCTACATACGTTGGAACTTTATATTGATCTGGCTCTCGATAAGTTCATTCCCTCCCAGGACTTCACCAAGACCACCCCATTTGTGAGCAGCATTTCCAGATGGACGGCAAAAAGGAAGGCTGTAATAATTATATGTTTCTTGTGGATTGTTGTAAGGGCCAACTTTATTCACCCAAAGGGTAACTGCTTCATCTTTTTGGTACTGCATGAGTAGATAACGTTAAATTTTCGACGAATAACTGCGTTTAGTTTTCCTTCATAAGAAATTGTGAAAATACGAGAGCTGTACTTTAATAAATAACAAGTTCAACCACTGCAAACACGTACCACAATGAACAATCTAGAAAATATCGCATTCAACCATCCTAGAACCAGTTTTCCTTAAAGGAAGAAAAAACCTTGTAGGACAACTTAAAAGAAACATTTACCAAAAAGAGCAAGCCATCCAGATTCTATGGAGTCTAATACTCAATGCACTCGAGACATATAAGAGATCACCACTTAAAAACTCAAGTGCAAATCAACGTAATCAAATGAATCAGACAGAAGAAGTATTACCACCTACCTACTTGATGTAACATTTCTTAAAAGCCCTCATAAATATAACAACCATCTTGCATTTAGATATATGGGAAACGGTGCTTAATTTTAAGGAAAAGTATCAAGCCAAATGCGTACAGACACTGAACGAGGCAAAGAAAAGAAAAAAAGTTCCAACTGAAAGTCTACTCATGCATGTCTAGATTCTAGAATCTTCTTTTGCATGTCATCCAACCTAATTTAACCAGCTTTGGATGTTTCATATTGAATTATTCTGGTTTCTAATACATTCAACCTGAATCAACTTTAATAACGAGAATATTGCAATTGCAAATATGATGGCAATTTCAATTTTTTTCAATTTGAGTCCTTGTGAGTACCTAAACGTCTACAGCAGAAATAAAAGCCCAAAAATTTCGAAGGCAAACATAAGGATTTCCCAATTGATGAGCAAAGGGAGCGCACATCAAGCACCTGCTAACCAACTATAAAGTCCTAAAGCCGAAGAACAGATCTCGCGCACTTGTGTTCAGCAATTCTCTCAACTAAGCTACCATCAGAATTAGATATAAACCCAACTCAAACACCAATTGCAGGTCAAAACTCTCATCATACACGAGAAAAATTCAAATCATGGACCAAAGACTCGCGAGACCAAAACGTCCGTGGAAACTCAAAATGCACACGATTTGCGACCATAACATTCACTAATAACACCGAAAACCAATCAACCCCCAGCTATTGAATCAGTTCTTCAAATCTCAGGCACGACCCAAAAATGGCTGCAATAACAGTCATCACATAACATTTATCAAATTTCCAAGTGCAATGCCTAGCAAAGCTCGAATTTGTTCACAAAGCGGAGAAAGAGCAACAACAAAAAGTAAACACAAGAAAACCCACTTGAGATCTAACCCTCTACTTTGGCCAATTTCACGAGAACAAGCGAACAAAGAACGTATAAAGCTCTGAAGAACAATAACACAAGCAGTGACCATGATTCAATGAAATCCCGCAAAGAATAAACGAAAACAATCGAGCTCAAGAGCAAGAAAATCGCAATAATTCACAGATCGGAACGGAATTCAGGAGCAAATGAAGCTCAAAAACAAGATCTACGAGTTGGACGAGACAAGAACCGATTAAATATTAGGTTAAGGTCTTGGGCGAAGAGAGAGAAAGAGAGGGATAGAGAGAGAAGGATACCTTGTGATCTGACTCGGAGGCGAAGGCGGAGGAGAGAAGGAGAAAGGCGAAGGAAAGGAGAGAGAGAGATCGGACGGCGGGGAACATGGCGATCGCCGGCGAGGGTCGGATCTGAACGGTCAGAGATCAACGACAGTGTGTTCGTCTCCGTCTCTGTGCTCAGATTTTTCCTTATCTGCCTTCCTTTTTAAGAGCGAGAAAGTTTCAGAATGTTGCGACTTCTTAACTCTTTTTTTTTTTTTCCTCTCTCTTTTTTGTTTTTTTTTTTTTTGCTACTAAAAAAACGTTTTTCTTTTTTTTTTTCCTTGATTTATGTTATATTATACGAATATTTTTTTTTTCATATTTTGTTTCTTCTTTACCTTTTCTTGAGAATTTATTGGTTCAGTTTTATTTTATTATTTTTATTTTTGGGTTTTCACTGACGGTGCTATACGAGTAATTAGGCTAACTTACTGATGGGAGGGTATTAATTTTAATTATTTTTAGGAGTAATTGCATAAATATGTTTTTTAATTTTAATTTTTCAGTAATTCATTGCTCTGTTTTTAAAAAACTAACTATAAATGGGAAAAACTTGTTTCAGAAAAAAAAAATTCTGAGAAATATTTGAATTTTTTAGAAATATATAAAACCTAATTTTTAAAAACTTTTTTTAAAGGTTTTTACATGTTTTCTTAATAAAATATTTTTCAAGGCATATTTATGGTTTTTTTTTTTTCAATCTTTTATATACAATGCGTGAGGGATGAAATTGGAATATTGTTTAAATTTTAAATAATAACTTTGTAGTTTTTAAAAAAATTAAAAATCTTGAGAAAAACCACAAAGGTAAAGTTATGTAATTAACTCTTTTTTATTACCATGTTGACACTTAAAAGATTTATTATTTATCTGAGAATTTTATTTATACAATTATTTAATGGTTTTTAAATTTAAATTTATATTAAAAAGTAATATATGTAATAATGTAAAGATAAATATTGATAAAAAAAAATTAAGTAAGGACACGTTGTAAAAAAATTATTTTAACTAACTAAACATAAAATAAGAATACATGTAAAAAATTACTCTCATACAAATAAAATGAAAATAACATCTAATAAAAACACACACAAAAAATTAAAATGTAAAAAAGAAATTTACAAACAAAAAAAAGATAAATAAGAGTTGTCACGTAACAACCTCTAAAAGCTTTGACTGTACTGTTAGAGTTTGCATTGACCTAAACCAATATTTAATATTATTTTATCCTTTCAAACTCTTTATTCACTAGAAACGCTACTCTTTCTCTTCCTTTCAAACTCTTCCTATGTATCATTTGCGTTTGGTTCAAGAATTCGTGTCATGGTTCGAATCATAGTTCGTAATTCGCTACAGTATTTTCTCTCACAAAAAACACACATAAATCGAAAATAGTTCTGAATCATGATTCTGAATCAATTAACCAAATGTCCTCTAATTGTTAGGACTTAAGAGAGATTCCCTCAAACAAAATACATTATTTGTGTTTTTAGGCATTTATTAATTGAGTAAGAATTTTATATATATATATATATATATATATCTCATACATCCTATTGTCTATGGAGAAAAAGTTTACTAAGCAAAAAATAAATAAATAAATAAAAGAGTGTCGTGACTACTAATATCTATTCCTTAAATTATGATACTTGTGAATCAAACTTATAGCTCATATGGACTCTTAAAATACTAACTCTAATTCTAGTTACAATTTCAATCTAGATTCTAACTCCAAACTATAACTCAACTTAAATTGTAAAATTTTAATTGGTGAAGTGAACGCACCCTAAGAATATATACGTGAAAATAAAATTTATAAGGACTTGATTTCAAAATGTATTCGGTGCATATGTTTTTATTTTTTTAATCTATTATCAAATTTTGAAAAAATATTTGGTTTCAAAAAATTTTCAAAATAATTTTTTATAAAAATAAAATTTTCAAAATAATTTTTTGAACACTTAAATCTCTTTCCTCGTCCTCTTTTTTTTTTTAAATGGAAGATCCCTTTCCTTTTCCAGTATCTTCTCTTTTCTGTCTCCTTTCTTTGTCTGTTTTATGAGAAAATGAACAGAAAATAAAAAATTCTCAGATTTTCATATAAAAAGCACAATCTATTCTCAAATTTTATATTTTAAATTCTCTTTAATCTAATATAAGATTTGAAGGTGAAATCAACGAGTTTCCTATTTCTTCAACCTTAACTCTTATTTATTTTTTCAAAGGTAATTTCTTCTTTTCTCATCTTTGTTGGTTTCTTTATGCGTGCTCTCTCCTTAAAAAAAAATGTGAAATTATATTTTCAATGTTGTGGCTATGTGGTTAAACTTGAAAACTAAAAAGGGACTAAACATAAATAAATTGTAAAATGAGTGTTTTTATGCCGTTAACATTTGAAAATGGTTTTTAATTCGTTCTTATGTAAGTTAAGGCCTTAGGCAATTTTAGGACCCAACTCACTTGGTAAAAGTCACGTAATCACGACAAGCATAAAATAACCACTTGACTAGCTAAGGGTCAAATGATAAAAGTATTCCATAAGCCGGCTTTAGGATAAGTATAACAGCCAAATTAAGAATTTTTCGAAGTATGAAATTGGCTAAAAATGAAATGGGCCTATAGGATCCAAAAGTTGAATATTACTTAGGATTAATTTAGTAGTGTTGTAGATTTTAGAAAAATTATTTTTAGATGTGTTGAAGAAAGAAGCAACTGTTATAAAAAGCAGCTAAGTGTTTAGTAAATTATAATTATAGCAGCTGTGCTGGTTCCAAAATCAGTGTAATAGTGTTTGGTAAATTATGAGGTTTAATTACTGTGAACAGTTAAAAATTACGACTATATTATATTATACTATAATATAATAAATATAATATATATTTATTATTATATTTAATATAATAAAAAAACTATTATTATATAATATATTATATAATTATGATATATAATATAATAATATTATTAAATTAATAACTGAAATAATTAAA
>NW_010362783.1:342100-351463 GCF_000414095.1 Morus notabilis
TAATAATATTAAAGTTATTAATATAATTATGATATTATTTGTTACAATATTACTATTATATTATATTATATTATATTATATTATATTACAAGTCTGAATTTTAAATTGGGAAGATTGTAAATTTTAAATTTCATTAGGGATATTATGGGTATTATAAAAGTTTCATTAATTGTACTAGTTGATTCCCGCAATATTTAAAAGCTAAAGTTTTCTTTATGCTACTTCTGATTTTGGCTGTAAATTCTCAAAAAATTCTTTAAAAAGCACTTTTGAAGAGATTTATCAAACACTAAAATCAATTTCTGTTACAAGCATAAGCTGATTTTGGAAGGAAAAAATAATATCAAACTAAACCTTAATCTACTAAGAGAATAAAATATCATAAAATACTAACAGAATTTAAATAAAAAGATAAAATTGACCCTAAACGATATATTTAATCAATGATAAACTCGAGTTAATTATTAAAAAATTCAAGTTTATCATTAAAATAAATTCTAATTTGTCAGTGATATATTCAAGTTAATCATTGATAAACTTTAATAAAATACTAAGAAAAAAATAAATCAAATATAATTTATTAAAGATAAACTCAAGTAATATGATTTATCAGACATATAGGTAATATATTAAAAAAATAAACACAAATAAATTGTAAATATCTGAATGATACAACATAAAATAATGGAAAAAAATTTACTAGAGTAATAATTTAACAAAGTGATATTGACAAAATAATATTTTTTATTTTTAATAAAGAACGACCACCCAATTATTTCAAAACTGATTATTCTATAATCATTTTATAAATTAAAATTTTTTTCTAAAAAATTATTTTACAAATAAAATTTTATTTCTTGTTAAGTCATTTTTACAAAGGATAGAGAGATTAAAAAATACGCATTAAAATAAATTCTAATTTGTCAGTGATATATTCAAGTTAATCATTAATAAACTTTAATAAAATACTAAGAAAAAAATAAATCAAATATAATTTATTAAAGATAAACTCAAGTAATATGATTTATCAGACATATAGGTAATATATTAAAAAAATAAACACAAATAAATTGTAAATATCTGAATGATACAACATAAAATAATGGAAAAAAATTTACTAGAGTAATTATTTAACAAAGTGATATTAACAAAATAATATTTTTTATTTTTAATAAAGAACGACCACCTAATCATTTCAAAACTGATTATTCTATAATCATTTTATAAATTAAAATTTTTTTCTAAAAAATTATTTTACGAATAAAATTTTATTTCTTGTTAAGTCATTTTTACAAAGGATAGAGAGATTAAAAAATACGCATTAAAATAAATTCTAATTTGTCAGTGATATATTCAAGTTAATCATTAATAAACTTTAATAAAATACTAAGAAAAAAATAAATCAAATATAATTTATTAAAGATAAACTCAAGTAATATGATTTATCAGACATATAGGTAATATATTAAAAAAATAAACACAAATAAATTGTAAATATCTGAATGATACAACATAAAATAATGGAAAAAAATTTACTAGAGTAATTATTTAACAAAGTGATATTAACAAAATAATATTTTTTATTTTTAATAAAGAACGACCACCTAATCATTTCAAAACTGATTATTCTATAATCATTTTATAAATTAAAATTTTTTTCTAAAAAATTATTTTACAAATAAAATTTTATTTCTTGTTAAGTCATTTTTACAAAGGATAGAGAGATTAAAAAATACGCATTAGTAGAACCAAATAACAAATTTCACAGTGTAATAATTTCAAACTGACAAAATAATGACCGTGTTTAGAATTGATTTTGTTTTTATTTTTCACATTTTTTTAAAAAAAATAAAAATGTTTTCAAAACGATGTTTTGTGCAATAAAGACAAAAAATAAAAATAAAAACGCTTTTTTAGTAAAATGTAAAATGAGAGAAAAATAAAAAACGACTTTTAATCGTTTTTCATTTTTTATTTTCGTTTTCTTCTATCAAACAGAGAGAGAAAAAGAAATATTAATGGATTCTTTTACACTAAAAATAATCTCTTAATAAAATTATCAAACAAAATTTTAAAAATAATTTCTGTAATTAAAAATATTTTTATTTTTATTTTTATTTTCATTTTCATACAAAAAAAAAATTTTGTTTTGTAACGAGTTCCATTCTCCTTGTCGCATTCTTCTCTCCACTGCAGTCGCCGCTTCCCTCACCACAGGCTACGGCCTTCTTCCGAAACGGCCATTACTAGAGTTGCGAGCTACCGTTGCCGGAGTTCCCCAAATCACTAACGGAGATCCCCTTGTCGCGAGGCTTACGACGATCTCATCGCTGGGAGCTCGGCCTCGCGACGACCGTCCCCGTCGTGGATAGGTGATCTGTTATTCCAAATTTCCAGATGAGGAGATAAAAGGGGAGGAGAGAGAGTGAGAGGGAGAGATGAATATAGAGGGGAGGATCTGCTGCATCCTTATTTCCCCACGATCAGTTCACGGTCAAGATCTCGTCGTTTTTGTTCCTTTCGGAAGTTTTCCTTTTTTTTCCTTTTCTTTTTTTTTTTTTTTTTTTTTTTTTTTTTTTCTTCAGAGGCAATTGGAGATTGACGATTTTAGGGGTGGGATTCCCCGGTAAGGTCGTGGGGTAATGAGAGTGTTATGCTTTAGACGTTTTGAGAAGGAAAAAAAAAAAAAAAAAAAAGCGAGGAAAAGCTAATAGATGCATGCAGTCATTAGTTACATTTTGGCCAAACTACCGACAAAAAAAAAAAAGAAGTTGCATTTTGCCTAGTCCGTTTAGGTAAATTAGGGGTCCAAGTTAACTATGGCCAAGTAGATTTATTTGGATTAAATAATGAATTGAGGGCCCGTTTAGTTTCCTGATTCGAGTTTTTAATTTGAGTTGATATGTGATTTATGTGAGAGTTTTTTATTGTAGTAAAAAAGTTAGATGTGACTGTTTCTGAGAATTTTTTACTATAGCAAAACTCAAATTCTAAATTTAAATCGGTGAAATGAACATGGCTTGAATCTGAAAATGAGTGGAGAATTAATTGCTCACAATAGTTAATAATAAATTAACGGTAGTGAATTGAATATTGAATATGAATTTCTTTCTCAAAATTCCAAAAATTAAAGATTTAAAGTTAACTGAACGATTCAATTGACAACCAAAACACACAGAAACGCGATCCCATGTCTTTAAGACAAATTAACAATGTAGATGAATATAATTGAGCGTGCAGAATAAACTAACCCTTGTCTTTAAGTTTATCTTCAGTAGTAACTTCGTGATGAAGCGCTTGCTAGATAAATTAAGCCTCGTTCATTTCACCAATTCGAGTTTAAAATTTGAGTTTTGTTATAGTAAAAAGCTATCAGAAACAGTCACATCTAACTTTTTTACTACAGTAAAAAGCTCTCACATAAAGTCACATCTTAACTCAAATTAAAAATTCAAATCAGCGAACTAAACGGCCTTACGTCTTACTAGGAGCAACATAGGACCTCTTGAACAACTAATATAGGCACCTTTTCTTGTCAAATTTACTTTTAAGAGAACCAAGAGGGACTAAAACGTTATCAATATCATGCGCAACAAGAGGATGAGAATCACGAAAATCTTGCCCCCAAAATCCAACTATCCTACAAAATCTTTGAGACCTTAGTCAAAAGATTCAAATTTAAGTCCCCGTTCATTTCAGTGATTCAAGTTTAAAATTTGAGTTTTGCTACAGTAAAATGCTCTAAAAAACAGTCACATCTTACTTTTTGCTACAGTAAAAAGCTCTGATATAAAGTCACATCTCAACTCGAATCAGCGAATTAAACGTGTGCTTAAAGAATGTTCAATTCTTTCGCTAATATGTAACGCCAATTTTCCTCTATTATAGTGTCATTTTGACAATTTTTTTTTCCTGGGTGAATTAGATAAACACCACCTCTGCAATGGTTAGATAGAGAGAATTTTCAGTGGTTATTGTTAGGAAATGTGAGTTTCCTATATTGTGGGCCACATATTTATTCAATAATTATATTAAGTTATTTAATTAATTAGGTTAATTAAGTGATCTAATTATAGAAAGTCTCATAACAGGATATGGGTTGAATGGGTGGATACCCATATTGACCCAACTAGGTTTAATGGAAGCCTAATGGGGCAGTATATAAAGAAACTTAGGTTATGGTCCCCAATACATAAAATCATTCGGCAGTTTTCATTCTTTCCCATCTAGAGAGAAAACACCCCTTTAAGGAACTAAGGAGATTTGACTAAGAATTCTATTGGAGATTCAAGCCTGCATCAATGGAGACAGGTATTTATTCTAACTTATTTTCTTAGTAATTTGGTGTGATGATTCCTGGAATGTGCAACAAGGATTGAAAAGATCCAACAAGTGGTATCAGAGCGGTCATCACATTAAATTATTGAGAGAATTTTTATCTCCAATATCTCTGGCTGAATATCATGTTGATTGATTCATATGACTTTTCTTTTATTTATGAAATTTTAGATATGCTTTATTTTGTTAAGAAAAGCATGTATATAGATAATCATATGAATTCTTGGTGATTGATTTCATTCAATATTTGTTGAATAAATTCGGAATTATTTATTGTTCACAAAATTGATTATCTGGAAAATTAGGGATTAAGGAAACTTGGTAAAGGAATTTATTTGAGAAGTTTTTTTTCTCTCTCGGGTGTTTCTAGATTTTTTTTTTCTTTTCCTTCTTTCTTCTTTTCTTCGTCGGGTTGAAGATTGTGGCCGGCGATAGCCTTGGTTGCCGGCGCTGAGGAATTGAGGACGCGACCATTGGGCTGCGCCGGACAGTTATTGCCACAACCGGCCGGCCGCGGCATGGGGACTGGCGGTCTGGAGGCCGCCAGTGAAGAAGAAGGGTTGCATGACCCTAGGGTTAACCAAATTCTGGCCTTCGGCCCAGAACAAAAAAAAAAAGGACACGGGCCAGTTCAGGCCCGTGACAGAAAAGATAAGCACAGGCCCAAGGGCCTGTGCATTAGAACTAAAGGCCGCAGGTTATTACCAGCGGCCATAAGGAAAATAAATGCTAATTTTTGGCAATTTTGGGTTTATTTTAAACTTAATTTTAGAGATTTTGGGCATTTAGACAAATTATTACCCATTAAGAAATTAAGTGCAAATTAATTAAGGATTCAATTGAATAAAATGAAATGCCGGTTCTTTATTTTGTTTTATTTGATTATTATTGCACTTAATTGTCTTGTATTTTGAAATAATATTGTTGCCAAAGTAACCTCTGTTGTGGATGTTAATTTATTTTAGAATATAAAGATGTGTATGTTGTTATTTATGCGAATAATGATCAGCCCAAATGAAGGTTATTATTTGGCCAAATAATGAGTATACCTGTGGTAATAAATATGTGACAATTATAAGGTTTTCCATGTGAACAATAGTCGGCCCAAAGGAAGGCTATTGTTTGATAGGATTTATTGTCAATATTTGATTACTACGCGGATAGTACCACTTACAAGCTGATATTTTTGGTCCAAAGACTAAATATCAGTGTTATGCTAGGTATCTTAAAATGGGCCCACCACCTTGCTTCGAGTTATTTGTTTATGTCATGTATGCATTATAGGGTTGATTATGCTTATGTATGACATGAATGTTGATTGTGAGTATATTTTATTTTTGTTCTCTATTTAGTTTCTGCTACTGCTGTGAATGTTTCTGCTCAAGTTAACGCAATCCCAATGCTGAATGGGACAAATTTTAAAGTTTGGAAAGAGAACGTGGAAATCATTATCGGATGTATGGACTTAGACCTTGCGCTCAGGACAGAGCATCCCACTGCTACTATGGAAAATCTGAACACAGATAAAATTGAAAAGTGGAACCGCTCTAACCGCATGAGTCTAATGATCATGAAACGCTCCATTCCAGAGGCGTTTCGGGGCTCTATTACTGAGAGCACTAATGCCAAGAAGTTCCTCAAAGAACTTGAGCAATATTTTGTCAAGAATGAAAAGTCAGAATCGAATAACCTTCTAAATAAACTCATTTCCATGAGGTATAATGCAAAGGGGAACATAAGGGAGTACATTATGGAGATGTCTAACATCGCTGGGAAACTAAAGGCACTAAAGTTAGAGCTGTCTGAGGATTTGCTCGTGCATTTAGTTCTCATATCTCTTCCTACACAATACAGTCAATTTAAGGTGGGCTATAACATTCAAAAGGAAAAATGGACTGTTAATGAGCTCATATCATATTGTGAGCAAGAAGAGGAAAGGCTTCAGCGAGATAAGACTGAAAGTGCTCACTTAGCATCAACCTCTCAGAATAAGAACAAAAAGATAGCTATGGATACTGCAAAAGGAACACCGAAGCAGAAGAAAGTAAAGAAGCATGATGAGAAATTCACCTGCTATTTCTGCAAGAAAGGAAAGACTCTCATTATGGTTTGTTTTGAAGTTAATTTAGCTTCTGTACCTAAGGATA
This sequence comes from Morus notabilis, assembly GCF_000414095.1. Taxonomy (NCBI): domain Eukaryota; kingdom Viridiplantae; phylum Streptophyta; class Magnoliopsida; order Rosales; family Moraceae; genus Morus; species Morus notabilis. The sequence goes on from NW_010362783.1 coordinate 348,586, forward strand.
CTTGGTGGGTAGATTCTGGTGCCACTACTCACATAAGTATGTCTATGCACGGTTGACTGTGGAACTAACCGCCAGATGATGCTGAAAGATTCATCTTTGTGGGTCATGACAAGAAAGTTCCAGTTGAAGCTATCAGAACATTTAGATTATTATTAAAGACTGGTGTCTATTTGGATTTGATTGAGACTTTTGTTGCACCGTCATTTAGACGGAATTTAATTTCTATTTCTAGTTTGGACAAATCCGGTTATTCTTGTTCCTTCGGAAATAATAAAGTTAGTCTTTCTCATAATTCAAATGTTGTTGGTACTGGTTCTTTAATTGATAATCTTTATATGCTTGATACTGTTACTTCTGATAATGAAATTTTACACACTAGTGCACGAGGTACAAAGCAAAAATTAAATGAGAATTCTGCCACCCTATGGCACAAGCGTTTAGGTCATATCTCTAAACAGAGAATTCAGAGGCTTATGAGTGATGGAATTCTTGGTCCCCTAGATTTGACAGACTTTCAAGGCTGCGTTGAGTGCATCAAGAGGAAACAGACAAACACAAGAAAATTAGGTGCCGACAGGGCTACAGACGTCTTAGAACTCATTCATACAAATATATGTGGACCATTCTCTACGGCTTCATGGAATGGTCAACAATATTTCATTACGTTCATAGACGATTATTCAAGATACGGTTACCTATACTTAATACATGAGAAGTCACAGTCAGTGGACATTTTCAAGGAATTTAAAGCCGAAGTTGAACTTCAACTAGGCAAGAAAATTAAGGTTGTCAAATCAGATCGTGGTGGTGAATACTACGGCTAATATGACGGATCAGGTGAACAACGTCCATGACCATTCGCTATCTTCCTAAAAGAATGTGGAATCGTCCCGCAATACACAATGCCGGACAAGCCTAGCATGAATGGTGTTCCTGAGAGATGAAACAGAACTCTTAAAGACATGGTGAGAAGCATGATTAGTCATTCTTCCTTGCCTGAATCACTTTGGGGAGAAGCACTAAAGACTGCGGTTTATATCCTTAACAGGGTTCCAAGCAAAGCAGTGGCCAAAATCCCTTATGGACTGTAGACTGGAAAGAAGCCCAGCATTAGGGATTTACATGTTTAGGGTTGTCCAGCAGAGGCAAGGCTTTATAGGCCAAATGAACAAAAATTGGACTCAAGAACGGTCAGCTGCTACTTTGTTGGATATGCTGAATGCTCTCGGGGCTTCAAGTTTTACAATCCCACTACTAGGTCCTTCTTCGAGACGGGAAATGCAAGATTTCTTGAGGATGTCGAGTTTGGGGGAGAAGATAAAGTAAGAAGTGTTGTCTTTGAGGAAGAAGATTTTGTTTCTCTTCCCAATATTGCTATTGTCAATGACCAGGCTGTAATACCTGTCATTGTTTAAGACATAACTCCGGAACAAGACAACAATGAAGTTCTCCATGCAACACCTATAGAGCAACTCAACAACCTCAAGAAGTGTCATTAAGGAGATCCACCAGAGAAAGGAGAAGTGCGATTCTAGATGATTATATTGTATTTCTCCAAGAACATGAAGATGGTGTGAGCTTAGGAGAAGATGATCCTATCAACTTCCAACAAGTCTTACAGAGTTCTAATGCTCAAAAGTGGATTTATGACATGAAGGATGAGATGAAATCTATGAAAGACAATGACGTTTGGGATCTTGTCGAGTTGCCTAAAGGAACGAAACGCATAGGTTGTAAATGGATATTTAAGACCAAAAGGGATTTGAAGGGTAACATCAAAAGATATAAGGCTCGTCTAGTTGCCAAAGGATTCACTCAGAAGGAAGGCATAGACTACAAAGAGACTTTCTCTCCGATTTCTTCGAAAGACTCTTTTAGGACAGTTATGGCACTTGTACCTCATTTAGACTTAGAGCTACATCAGATGGATGTTAAGACAACGTTTCTCAATGGCGACATTGATAAGACGGTTTATATGGTCCAGCTAGAAAACTTTATATCTGGAGATTCAAAGTCTATGGTATGCAAGTTAAAGAAGTTCATCTATAGTCTCAAACAGGCTTCCCGTCAATGATATCACAAATTTCATCAAGTTATCACTTTCTATAGTTTTGAGGTGAATGTGGTCGATGATTGTGTATATCACAAGTTCAGTGGGAGTAAATTCATCTTCCTGATTTTGTATGTCAATGACATATTACTTGTCAGCAGCGATATAGGCTTATTGCACGAAACCAAGAAATTTCTTACTAAGAATTTTGAGATGAAAGATCTTGGTGACGCCTCTTTTGTATTAGGAATTCAGATACTATGAGATCGCTCTCAAGGTATCCTTGGGTTATCATAAAAGGACTATATCGAAAAGGTTCTGGATGTTGGCCCAAGGTTGAATATTCTCATGTTTTGATGATCACAAACACAATGTATTATGTCTCTAATGATTCTATTTTGAGTTGTGTATTTAGCGTAATTATTGTTATAAATCAACTCAAGAAGCATTTTGAGGAATACAATGCAAATACATTCAAGATTGACAAATGTAAATTGAAGAAGGAATTCAAGGCTTGAAGTGCTAAAATATCAAAGATCAAGAGCAAGCAAACACTGGACAAGTACTAATTTTTTTTTAATATCTCCTTAGTCTTGTATTTGATTTTGACTTCATACTGTCATGATTAATTCTTGTTTTGGCTCATGCACACAGTCACATTATTCTTTAAAAATGAGACTAAACTCAGTGCATAATGACATTTGGCCTAAAAGTACAAATGTGTGAAGATTTGAGGCAAATTAAGTGTCATCCGGTCGACCTACGTCGTCCGGTGACAGAGAAGGCTAAATGCACCGGTCGACCGGTGATGCCTCAACCGGTCAACCG
>NW_010362783.1:352590-356480 GCF_000414095.1 Morus notabilis
GGAAAAGATTTTACAATCTTGAGCATGGCTACACAAAACTTTCAAAACATGGAAGGTCAATCCACACATAGACCTCCTCTTTTTAATGGGGTTGATTATAATTATTGGAAAGTAAGAATGAGAATTTATTTACAATCTATCGATTATGCCTTATGGCGAAATGTCGAAAATGGTCCATTTGTTCCCACAAAGAGAAATGAAGATAAATTAGTTCCTAAGGACCCTAGTGAATATGATGAAGATGATGAAAGAAAATTATCCTTAAATGCTAAAACTATGAACATTTTGTATTGTGCTTTAGATAGAAATGAGTTTAATAGGATCACTTCATGTAAGTCTGCACAAGCCATATGGCATACTTTAGAAGTAATACATGAGGGTACAAACCAAGTAAAAGAAACTAAGATAAATCATCTCGTTCGTGCATACGAAATGTTCGAAATGAAAGATGATGAATCAATCACCTCTATGTACACACGATTCACCGATATAGTTAATGGTTTAAATTCTCTTGACAGACCGTTCAAGGAAAGTGAATTGGTGAACAAGATCGTGAGGTCATTGCCTAAGTCATGGAGTGTCAAGAGAACCACATTGGAGGAAATGAAACACCTATCAACTATCTCTCTCGATGACTTGATCGGATCTTTAATGACTCATGAACTTTCGCGAATGAAAGACAAGGAAGAAGATGATAAGAAGAAAAAGGGAATAGCATTGAAAGCTTCAATCCAAGAAGAAGTTAATGAACATGAGGAAGAAGACGAACTTGATCAATTAGACAAGGAAATGATCTCCCTATTCACCAAGAAATACAAGAGATTCTACAATAAGTATAACCAAGGCAAGAGCTCAAGAAGAAATGAAGAAAGGGGAGATAAAATTAAAAGAGATGAAATCATTTGCTATGATTGCAAGAAGCCCGGACACAAAAGGACGGAGTGTCCTCTCAAAAGGAGCAACAAGAAGAGCTCCAAAAGAGATGAACTCAAAAAGGTTCTCCAAGCAACTTGGGATGAATTAGAGCTCGGAGAATCCGATAGTGATGAGCAAGAAGAAATAGCAAATATGTGCTTCATGGCCATTGATGATAATGAGGTAACCTCAAATTCTAAACTTCATATCGAGGAAAATAGTATTATACCTTTTTCAAATGAGGATATAGAACATGCATTTTCCGAATTACATGAAGAATATACTAAACTTGCTCATAGAAATGCATCTCATAGAAAAACTATAGAACTACTTAAGAAAGAAATCACATTGTTGACAAATGAGAAAAGTACGATATTATGTGAAAATGTCTCCTTAAAAGAAAAGGTTGATGATTTGACAAAGATCATTTTGAAGTTCACCAATGGAAAGAAAAACTTTGATCAAATGCTTGGTGGACAAAGATGCGTTTTCAACAAAGGAGGTATTGGTTACAAGACTCATGTAAAACAAAAATATTTTAAAAACTATTTTGTCAAAGCATCAACATCGGATTCAAAATATGTGTGCACTTATTGTAATCAAAATGGCCACACATCTTTCTCATGTGCCATTAAAAAGAACACATATTTTGAAACCAAACAAGTTTCAAGAACTAACCCTCAAGGACCCAAATTTATGTGGGTACCAAAAATCAAAACTTGATTTTGCCTTGTAGGAGCCAAGAGAGGAAAAGGTCAAGTGGTTTTTAGATAGCGGATGCTCAAAACACATGACGGGAGACCTTTCCTTACTTAAAAACTTCACAAGGAAAAACGGAGGACGTGTGACATTTGGCGACAACACAAAAGGAAAAATTCTTGGAGTTGGCGATGTCGGTAATAGTGCCTCTCCCTTAATTGAAAATGTATTTCTTGTTGATAATTTGAAACATAACTTACTTAGTATTAGCCAATTGTGCGATAAGGGATACCGAGTTGTTTTTGAATCATCAAAATGTTTGATTGAAAATGTTTGCAATAATGAAGTGGTGTTTATTGGTGATAGAAGTGAAAATGTTTATACAATAGATATTGAAAAGTTATCATATAAAAATCAATGCCTTTCCGTTTTAAATGATGATTCTTGGCTTTGGCATAGAAGACTTGGTCATGCTAGCATGCACCTACTTTCAAAACTTTCTAGAAAAGAAGTTGTTAGAGGATTACCAAACCTTCCTTTTCAAAAGGATAAAATTTGCGATGCATGTCAATTTGGAAAGCAAGTTCGAACCTCTTTCAAATCTATTTTAGAAATCTCTACAACAAGACCTTTGCAATTGCTTCACATGGATCTATTTGGTCCATCAAGAACAACAAGTCTTGGTGGAAAACATTATGCATTTGTCATTGTTGATGATTTTTCAAGATATACATGGGTAATCTTCTTAGCAACTAAAGATGAGGCATTGAAAACATTTTTATATTTTTGCAAAAGAGTTCAAAATGAGCAAGGTTATCTAATTACTACCATTAAAAGTGATCACGGTGGAGAATTTGATAATGATGCTTTTGAAACACTTTGTAATGAGAATGGGTATAAACATAATTTCTCGACACCAAGAACACCACAACAAAATGGTGTTGTTGAAAGGAAAAATAGAATTCTACAAGAAATGGCTAGGTCTATGTTAAATGAAAATGGATTACCAAAATACTTTTGGGCCGAGGCGGTTAACACTTCTTGTTACATTGTAAATAGAGTTCTTATTAGACCAAAAATGGATAAAACTCCATATGAGCTTTGGAAGGGTAGAAAACCCAACATTGGTTATTTTAGAGTCTTTGGTTGCAAATGTTTTATTTTAAACACCAAAGACAACTTGGGAAAATTTGATGCAAAATCCGATGTTGGAATTTTTCTTGGTTATTCTACTACTAGCAAAGCTTATAGAGTATTTAATAAAAGAACTTTAGTTGTAGAAGAATCCATGCATGTCGTATTTGATGAAACTAACACCTTTGTGGAGAAAAGTCTAGATGATGATGATTTAGGTTTGGAGCATAAAATGAGCAATATGGAGTTGAATGACAAAGAAGCAATGGATCCCAAGGAGAAAGAACCTCAAACCTACAACACACCACAACGTCAAGAGGATCAAGTTAATGATTCAAAACAAGATAGTACATCCAATCAACTACCGAAGGAATGGAGGTATAGTACCTCTCATCCTAAAGATAAAATCTTAGGTGACATCTCACAAGGAGTGGTTACTAGATCATCACTTAAAAATGTTTGGAATAATTTAGCTTTTCTTTCACAAATTGAACCAAAAAGTTTTAAAGATGCCGAAAATGATGAATTTTGGATTTTAGCGATGCAAGAAGAGCTAAATCAATTTGAAAGAAGTGATGTATGGGATTTAGTCCCTAGACCTAGTACTCAATCTGTGATTGGCACCAAGTGGGTCTTTAGAAATAAGAGAGATGAGCACGGAGTGATTGTGAGAAACAAGGCTAGACTAGTGGCCCAAGGTTTCAATCAAGAAGAAGGAATAGATTATGAAGAAACCTTTGCACCAGTTGCTAGATTAGAATCCATTAGAATGTTATTAGCCTTTGCATCCCACAAAGAGTTCACTCTTTATCAAATGGATGTTAAAAGTGCTTTTCTTAATGGATACATTGTAGAAGAAGTATATGTAGAACAACCACCCGGTTTTCAAGATCACAAGTGTCCGGATCATGTTTTTAAATTGAAAAAGGCTTTATATGGTTTAAAGCAAGCTCCTAGAGCTTGGTATGACAGACTTAGTAAATTTTTACTCCAAAATGGATTTTCAATTGGAAAAGTTGATACTACACTATTTACACAAACAAAGGGTGAGGATCTAATTATTGTACAAATTTATGTTGATGATATTATTTTTAGTTCTACTAATGTTATCCTTTGTGAAGAGTTTTCAAAGTGCATGCATA
>NW_010362783.1:357654-359597 GCF_000414095.1 Morus notabilis
AATTTCCTCTACAATCATAATCAAACCCTCTGAAGAAACGTTCTTCCTCACACATTCTCATCTCTTTCCACTCTTTCTCAACTTTCACTTCAAATCCACTTCAATCCGGAAATCACCCACAAAGTGTTCGACAGATTGCTTCAATGGCTTCGCAGGGTCAATCATCACGTGGAAAATGAAAAAATGTGAAATCCACTTCCTCTGGGCCACGAAAGAAGGTATCCAATGCTGAATTTAATTCTCGTTCCTTTAAGCTTTTTGAAAAGAAATCCATTGTAGAAGGAAGATTTGTGGATTTTAGTGAGTTTAGAGAGTTAGACATTGAGAGATTGTTTGAGACTCTAGGTTGGAAAGCATTTGTGGAGGTTAAGGAAGTAGTCTACCCTAGGTTAGTAAAAGCCTTTTATGCCCATATGGAATACACGACGTGTGACTCCAATGTCCAACTATCATGCACTCTCAAGGGACAACGCATAGAAATTGATAGAGAGGTAATCTCAAACATTTTTGGGATTCTGAATGTGGGAAAATGTGTGCATACTTGTGACTCTTGGGCTTATCATGGGGAAACAATGTCAAGGATTATTATGGAGAAAACCCCAACTCAATGGAGCGATGAAGACGAGATTGAGCCTCTACCCCCAAAGCCAAAAGCCAATGAACTACCCCTTAGGAGTAGAGTCATTCACCTCATTATCTCAAACAATATCACTCCTAGAGGAGGGCATAGGGATGAGGTTTCATTCACTGATCTTTATCTGATGTTCTGCCTTCTCCAAAGTGAACGGACAAACCTTCCCTATTTGATCATTCACAAGATGGTGGAGGGCAATAATTTGGCTAGGGATCCGAGTCTTCCGTATGGGATGGTGCTAACAAAGGTTTTTCGTTATTTCAACGTAGATCTTGATGACGAAACATATGTTATTCCACCCAAATCTGATTACAATAAAACCACGATCAAACTCATGGGCTATAAGTTTGAAAATGGAAGGTGGATTTCGAAGAAAAGGGCCAGAGTTGAAAACGAAGGAGACGAAGAAGAGACTAGAGGCAGTTCAACTCAGTTCAATGACGAAGCATTAAATCACCTCCATGGACGGATTGAGTCCCTTTGTACAAGTCATGATGAGCTTCGAACGCAACTAAACACCGGCATCCAAAGTCTCTATTCCCTTTGTCGACTCAAGCATCTCCAATCTCCGGAATGATTTTCAAGTCCATCATCAAGAAATCGCCGATACGCAAGCACAAATTCTTGAACAACTTCGTCGTATCAATTTTCAAGGGCCTCCTCCTTCTTAGATAAATAATTAATGTTTCACTATGTCTTTTGATGGTTATTTTATTACTTATGACTAATGTAACTTATTTGAATGACTAATGGTTACTGTAACTTATTTGGTGATTACATTGTTATGATTTTTTTTGTTGATGACAAAAGGGGGAGATGGGGTATCAAGTGTTTTTTTTTGCCTACTAATGGTTTTTTTTTTGTTGATGTTCTCTCTAAGGGCTTAATAGATTAAGGGGGAGAATATTTTCAAGCAAGTATCAAGTGATTAAATAAGGGGGAGTCATAACACTTGTAAAGAAAAACAATGTAATTGCTTATATTATCTTAGCAAATCAAGTGTTTGTCATCATCAAAAAGGGGGAGATTGTTGGCCCAAAGTTGAATATTCTCATGTTTTGATGATCACAAACACAATGTATTATGTCTCTAATGATTCTATTTTGAGTTGTGTATTTAACGTAATTATTGTTATAAATCAACTCAAGAAGGATTTTGAGGAATACAATGCAAATACATTCAAGATTGACAAATGCAAATTGAAGAAGGAATTCAAGGCTTGAAGTGCTAAAATATCAAAGATCAAGAGCAAGCAAACACTGGACAAGTACTAATAGTTTTTTTTTATCTCCTTAGTCTTGTATTTGAT